>NC_141697.1:973821094-973998224 GCF_964263255.1 Lissotriton vulgaris
AGCTCAAAATAATGGGTTCTGAACAAGTTCCTGTCACTGTAGGTAAAGCCCCCTCAAGCAAAGCAAAGCCTGTCTCACTCTTCTACAATCGGTGAGCACTCCAGTAGGAGGGGACGTTACCAATCAATCTCCCGTAAGACAGCAAAAACAAGACCCAATTATGTGCTGAGTATTGCCAAATGAGGTTATAAAAGCAAATTCCATTCTTTAGTGCCTTCCATACCACTGAAGGTAACCAAATATCCACTCTTGCAATGTCTGACCTTGATGTAAAGACTCTTCCGAACAAAAGTGGAATTGAAAAAGTCTCCAAGACTCAAGAGAACCAAAGGGATCTTTTCGTGTTCCTTCTTGGTTCAGAAATGAAGTAAAAAACTGAAATCCCGTCCAACATTCGACCTCAAGAATTTCAACAACTGAATGAATAGGCATGTGTTTTGAATGCTGGATCTGTGCCAGATGCTTCGCCATCTTCACAAAGCTGATTGGTTGGCATCAGTAGACCTCCAGGAGGCCTACTTGAATGTACCAGTCTTCAAGATGCCTTGGAAATTCGTTCAATCCCTCTCTACCGGAAATCTTCAAAGATAGCTGCATTAACAGGTGGAATGCACTTGGGATCACTCATTTGGGATGCTTTTTCTCCTCAGAGGGGCTACACTCCTTTGGAACCTTGAGGGATAAGTTTAATCTGGAATGGAAAGACGTCTTTAAGTATCTCCAGATTAGAGACTTTTTGTTAAGACATACAATGGGAGAGGGTATCATCTGCAAAATAGACATAGCTGATATGTTAAGCAACTCACAGAAAAAATTCAAGATCGGGGAGATTTATTCTCTATTACTGAAATATTTTGTGGATGATATTCAAAAAATCACCTAGAAGTGGCAAAGTAAAATTCCAATTTCCTCTGAGGAATTTGAACACTCGTATAGGTTATCTCAAACGATCCTTATGTCTACTAAACTTCAGACCCAATTTTATAAAATATGTTTTTTATGTATTATACCCCGGACAAAATATCCAAATGGGGTAGTGGGAGAGGTACATGTTGTTTTCGGTGCAATTTACAAAATGCGGACTGTATTCATATCTTTTCTGCTTGTCCCGTTTTAACTCCTCTTAAAACAAATATTGCACGTTTTCTGACTCTGATCCTCGGAATAACGATTAATTTATTAGATGAAACCGTAGTTCTAGGTGTTACAAACCCTGCTAACCACAAAGCAGGTTGCAAATTGATTTTTATTTCGATGGCCGTAATGAGAATATGTATAGCCTCGGCTTGGCTAGATCCTATCGCCCCATCATATCAACAATGGTTTGCAAGATTGTTAGCAATTTTTAATTTAGAGATGGCGATCTACAAAAACAAAGGCAGGAAGAGTCAGATTAAAGGACAAAAAATGTGGTCTCCCTTAATAGAATGGTCTAAAGTGCAATGATATATATAGCAATAACCAGTATGTTCTGCTTAAGCCGCTACTCAACTTTGCAATCTCACAAAATTGAATGTTAAATGCATTAATTTAACGTGTAAATTTTCCTTTTCAATATTGTTTTGTATAGCTTCTAATGATATTTTTTTTCTTTTTTGACCAATTTCTTGCTTTCTGATCTGCTCGACCGGGGAGGGAGGGGCGGGGTCTGTGTTATATGTTATACTGTCTTACTGTTGTAAAATCAAATAAAAATATTTAAAAAAAAAAAAGGAAATTCGTTCAATTCAAAGTGGATAACTGTCCGTCACTTTCAAGTCATGCCCTTCGGTCCAAAGTCAGCACCATGAGAATTCTCAAAAATGCATGACCGTACTAGTCGCCATTCTGAGAAAGGGGTAATGTTTGTCTACCCTTACTTGGACAACTGGGTTGAATCAAGACATAGTCAATATTCTATCACTACTTCAGGATTTGCATTCTCAAATCAGTTAATCCAAATCAATCTTCCAAGCAATTCAGCCAATAAGATATTTAGTCGCCTTGATCAACACATTTGTGACAAGAGTGTCTCCTTCGGCGGAAAGACTGTTAACCTTTTGAATGAAGATTGTTTCTTTGAAAGTAACAGGAACTCCCATCAGTTAGGCAGGTGTTACACAAATGATTGCTATATGACATCTTTTGTGTCAAGCTTGGTCATACCCAGAGATTAAATAGGGCAGGATCTATGCTTTATGCTCCTTTAACTTCCCAAAACCAGTTCCCATACTTTTGTTGAAAAAAGAAAAAAACGCATATGGATAGGTAGTGCTGACCTCCGGGTGCCTCCTACTGAACGTAATGAGAGGGTGCGGAATTTTCTGGCTGTGGAGCCAGGGGAGAGAGAGTGGTGGGGATTAAGGTTGATAGAGGAACAGCAGCATTGGCCGTGATGGATTGTGAGACCACAGTAGAGAGAAAGAATTTCCTTTTATCTGTTCTCCCCACTGACATCTGTAGAATTGGGGTTAACTTCCAAAACTGGAACTTTGGGAAGTAAAAGGATCATATAATTATGTTTGGGTGGCAAAGCCCACATATGGAAAAAGTGGTGGGCGTGGTGTTGGGTGTAATTTAGTTTGATTGGTGCTTTTGAGGAAGTGTCATTGTGCCATTTTCACCATGGCATTTGTTTTACTTTATGGATTTGGCTTGCTAATATGCTTTTTTTCTCTTGTTTAACGGGATGTAGCAAACAGAGCTGAATTAGAGTACATTATGTTTTGCTTGAGGGAAAATTATTGGTGAAAATAACGTTTGCTGTTCATTTAAAGGGCTGGAAAAGGGGCAAATTTATAGGGGAATTACTTTGCTCCTTTTTTGCCCTCATGCAAAAACCTTCTGCATTACAAGAAGTGAAGTGAAATCCGATTAATTTCCTATTACAGTGATAACAAAAATGTTCGACAATATAAACCTTGCCTAATGTGGCTCACTAACGCCCATTCTTACCTCTTCGTCATTCGGTTTAATTATGTTGGCGCCAATTTACAGTCAGATCATTTTAATTTCTGTAGCAATTTATTTGCTCGAACCCAATAATTTACATAAACATTGTAGCTTCTTTTTCCAGGAAATGGTCAGAGTTCTCGCAATGCAGCGTTTTCATTTTCTACGAAAGCTTTCAAAATAAAGCGAAAACCACCATGAAAGCAAACATTGAAAAAAATCACCAACGCAAATTCAATAACAGACCTGGCTTGGCTAATTTGCTTTTGGGATTTAAATCTAAATCTTTTTATTCATATATGTGCTTTGGGTGGTCAGTTGGTGAACCAGAAGTACGAATATCAACCATTAAACAAGCATTTGCAATGCAATAGGCCTCATATTTGTGAGAGTTAAAGCTATTGGCATTGTAAATGACAATGTCAATTACCCATGTGTTTTGCTTTGGAGTGGAGTAGATGTATGTGGTGTGGGGTGTAATTATGTGGGTTGGATTGGAATTGTTAGTAATGGAATTGCTTGGTGTGGACTGGATTATGTAGTGGAATTATGAGGCATGGTGAATAGATGGGGTGAGAGCTGTACAGAATAGATAGACAAATAGTGTGGTGTGGAGTGGATTTGTGTAGTGGAATTATGGAACATGGTGTGCAGTGGAATTACGGATATAGTAAATATGTGGTATTTTGTGTTGAGTGTAGATATGTGGATTGGTATTTTGTGTTATGGAGTGGTATGTAGTGGAGTTTAATTATGTGGTGTGCAGTTGAATTTTGTGGTATGATGTGGAATTCTGTTATATGGTTTGGATGTATGTGGTATGTTATGTAATTGTGTTGGTATGTTGAATTATGTGGTTTGTTTTGTTGAATTATGTGCTGTAAAATGGAATTGTATGGTAAAGTAAAGAATGAAAGTTAATAACAAACGCATGGAAACCTGTCACTGTTTATGCAAATGTAGCGTGGCTCAAAATGTAATGAGGTATGGCAGCAGTTTTTTTTTTATTTTTTTTTTAATTTTTGAAAACCTTTATTGTGCATCAAATCAGAACAGATACGGGCCTACAACCCACCGGCCGGCCACGGAAACAGTTAAGCACCAATGCAGCGTTACGGTGACATAGTATTACTCCTCATTTTAAGCAACCATTAAATTACACTTTGATTACCCCAGTACCATGTCCCAGAATCAATGAAGGTTAATTTTAAAAGGTTTTTTAAAGCAAGCATTGCAACAAATCGTACTGTTTCAAGTCTTATAAAAAGAAACAAAGAAGGATCCATGCGGGAGGAGCAGAACCATAGTTTCGAACATATATGCAGGATATCAACACCAACCAGTGAGTTCCCCCCGGGCAGTAAGGCAGCTATCCTCAGAGTCAAGTAGAAGACCCCCCTCGCGCGCCACCCGGTCCCTGCCGCCACCTAACCCCTAGTAAACTAGGCATGGACCCAGACCAAAAGTGAAAATAAAAAATAGGAATAAAAGAAGGCACCATAGAAATAATGACTAAGTTCTAACTACTAACCCCCCACCCTACACGCATGCGGAGGCTACGGCCTGCCCCCCCCCCCCTGCAGTGTGTCTGTCGCCCAATAAACCCGAAATATAGCGAGATGAAAGAAAGAAAAGGAAAAGAAAAAGAAAAACGTTCCATGTGATATAGAGAGGGAGAGAAGGACGCCCTAATCTTCCACTCTCAAAGACAAAAAAGAAGACAGGAGGAGGATCAATTCCAGGCAACCCGGTCCCCGCCAGTCATTAATACATCTTCCACCCCAAGTTCAGGATGAACGGCAAGCATTAAGGCAACACAGGAGCAAAGCATCAATCAACAGCGGTCAAGCAATCTGGACACAAGATACACCCCCAAACCCCGGTCCACCAGCCCAGCAGCCAAAAACAGGAAAAACAGCCTAGCCCTGACCCGAACGTGGATACACCCCCAGACGCGTTCCCCAGGAGAGGCCCGCCCACCACAGAACAAAGGAGCAAAGTGGCGAGAGGAAAGAGGACAGCAACAAGGGAGCACAAAATGGCCACGATGAGACAGCAAGGAGTCCGTCGAGTGCAGCATAACGTTCCATAATAACACCAGGAGTACACGATGTTGTATTCAGAATAGGCAAGAGGCACAGCGCTGAAGGAGAAGGCAGCCGCGATGTTACAGACAGTTCTCGAGGCACACACGTTAGAGAGTCCGGCCACAATGTTGCACACATCACTTGGAGGGGAAACAAAGTGTCCCGAGGGGAGTCATCAGGCTGGTGATCTTGGGCGTCAACGAAGTTAACATCGAGCTCAGATGTGCAGCAGGCAGGAGAGAGCGCTGGCGCCCCATACGTTGCAGGCAGTGGTAGGCGGCAGCTTTGCAAATCCGAGGCATTAGTGCCCCAGCCCAACACAGACGCTAAGCAATCCAGCTTGTCCCCCAGTTCCCGGCAGCAGTGGCGCACTTCTGAACGGAGGTCACGTAGGGCTGACAGGACAGTGCCAAGGGAAATCTCAGGCTGTAGTCCCTGGGTCTCGTGTCCCCGGGGGATCTCTCGAGTCTCGGGATCCCCTGTAGACAGGGCAGCACTAGTCTCTGGCGTGGACGGGCGCAGCTCCTCACAAGGCATGGCGGCACACTGAGCCATTGTGACTAAGTTCCGCGACGGGCACCGGTGTTAGGGGAGCACCAGCGCACCCCCCTGTAGCCGCTGGCTAAGTATCATACTCCGTGCCCCAAAAACAATCCGTGCAGGTTAGGCGCCCCTCCGCAATCCCGGGTAGCGAGGCACGGGGTCAGCAAACTATGTGCGACCCAAAATGGCCGGACAGTCCTCTCCCCGTACCTGCCGCCTCAGACAAAGGCTCCGCTAAGATGGGGGTCCACAGCGCCGTAGTCACTGCCCTCTCCCTGTCCGCATCATGTCATCCCAGGTGATCAGGCTCGGGCAGCGCCTCGCAGGGGCCACGCAGGTTTCGCAGCAGCCGGCGCCGACGGAGCACTCCGGCCGGCAACAGGTCCCTGGGGCACGGAAGGAGGAGCCCACGGAAGCGGGGTCCAGGGCCGGGAGCTAGGAGGCAAATATCTGCGGCTGCCGGGCAGGTCAGGGGTCCGGAAAAGCACCGCCGAGATCAGCGCGGTTTCGCACACCATCTGCCGTCGAGTGAACCAGGATTGGATTCAGGATATCAGCACGGCAAAAACGGACTGGCGGAGCCGGGAGCCTACAGGTCCGCTCCGATCGCCATCTTGGCTCCTCCCCCCATGGCAGCAGTTTTGAGATTTGCGTTTCCAAGGTTTACTATTCATTACAGGTGCACAAGAAATACTACTGTTGACATTTAGAAACACGCCGGGTACAGCCTTTTTTTAGAGGATCAAAGCGTACTGACACTTTTGTTGATTCAATGGAGAAGATATTATGTACAACTGACCGATTTTATTAAAAAAGAATAAACGTAAAAAATATTTTTCATAGAGCTAAGTGCGTTTTTGTGGTAAAACCTAAATTAAATAAAGTCCTAAAACATGCCACGGGGAATGAAAACGAAAGAAACATACCATCTGTTGTGAAAATATAAATGCCACGACTGAAGCACGAAAGCCCAAAATTAATACAGTGTGCACGTGCCGCATAACACAAACGAAATACATCCATCCTCTTAAAACCTACCGCATACCATGTATTTATAAAGTAGAAAGCCTACAAGATAAGCACGTTTTTTCGGCCAACTCAAATTGTATTAAAAAAAATTCCAGCCAATTCAGCCTATTTAGCACGATTTCCTGACGAGCACCCATTTTATTGACATACCAACAACTGAATGTTAGTCGTTGGTTTCACATAGCTCCTGCCACATGGCACTGTATACAGCTGGGTGCAAGTCAGGGCAACTCTGAACTGAACCCAGGCAGATAAATAGGAAAAGATGAGAGCGCCTAGTAGCCAAGTTCAACTGCTCTGGATTCTTGCCCAGTACAGTCAACAAAGGGCATGGTACATGAGAGTGGGCAGGTGTGACGCTTGGATCACCAACAGGCTCAGATGCCCTCATGAGAACCCCATCACATAGGACTAGTCCTCCTATTAGTTTACCCATTCTTAAACAAAAATATGGATACACTTTTTAAAAGACATACCGGCACAAAAAGTAAATGCAAAATTCAAGTATTGTTAAGATACAAAGCGAAAGCACTCCTAGGCCCGACTCAGTCTAGTTACAATGAACAACAGTGCAAATAAATGATAAACAAACATTCAATTTTAGCACAACAAACTTAACTATTCAAACTTGAACGGGCATTAGAAATCTCCTTCCGAGATTAGAAATATCGCTCAGTGGGTTAATGACTTGCTGATGAGGTCTGTAAGCAGGCTGCAGCTCACAGGCTGGAATCCCTATGAGGTTATCTTAGGTCCTGCCCAGAAATGGAGTTTTTACACTGTTCTCCTCTGACACACAAACACACACACAGATTCTGGTTGGTCATTCACGCTTTGCCTCAACCGCCCCAAAGCATACATCATAGACGAATGGGCCTACCCACTTCAGCCATTGTCTCTTTTCATTGTAAGGGACGAATCTTCCTTAAGCACATGTAATTAGATCACAAATCCATGCCTGCCAACTTGAAAAACATTCTCACTGTGTGAGGAGGGGGCGGGCCGTGAAGAGGGCGGGGCCTTATGCCGAGAAGTACCAAAGAGGCACTTTTGAACCCTACCCGCCCCCAAGCCCAATTCTCCCAAAAAAACAAAAAGCTTGCTGAGGCTGGTGCCGATGTGCTGAGATGTTTTAACACCCCTTAATGGGCATCTGCAGTTCAAAGTCTTGGAAAATGAGCTGGAAAACCACTATTTACAGTGGTTTTCAGTGTGATATTGGCTCCTCACCAGTTGATCGTGTGATGGGAGCCGATATCGTGTGTCGGGAGCCGATATTGTGTGTCACATGGTGGCACAGTGGTCTGTGGCGTACTGGCGTAGCTACACCTTTTTCTGCCCGTGGCAGTCCCTGACCGTTTCCCTCCCTTTGAAGGCCGCAGGTAAGGGCGGGGAGGTGCTGGTAATCCCTGCATTTGTCACCCCACAACGGCCGCAGGTAAGAACGGGAGGTGAGGGGTGGTGGTGCTGGCGATCCCTGCGTATGTCGCCCCACGACCACTGCAGTTAAGAGCTTGCGCCGTCCGGGGCACACCTCCCCCTCCCTTACTGCGCCACTGAGTGAGTTGGCAGATATACAAATCTTACAAAAAAATGGCAATTTGTGTGCTCAGTGATAATATGGGGTTATTGAGTCGTTCATAAAGCACACAAACTAATTTTACCACTAAAGACTCAGAAAACACAAACGTGAGAACACTCAAAGAAGACAAGTCCACCAAAGTATAGAAAGCCTCTAAGGTAAATGTGTAAACTATCCCAAAGCACTGTCAATAAGTATGCACAAAAGAGTATAGGGGCCAATTCACAGAACGAATCTGAGACAAAATCCTAAACTTACTAATTTTGGTATTCACAGAAGGCATTTGGTAGTAGTAAAGTTAGGAATCCTTGTGAATCAGGCCCATAGAATGTTAATGTCCTGGTTCTTACAAACACACACCGGTGCGGACAGAGACAAATATCAGAATGATCCAACAATGAGATTATTTAATGAAAATTGTTTTTTATTTTTATTTTCATATTATTAAAACCATCATATCAGCTTTTTGCTGAATATATACATTAACAAGCGATATTCAATATCAAATTTGTACAAATACCCTGTCCCACACACCTCATTCAGATAACACAGTCATACCATCATACATTCCAAATAACATCGTCATTCATACAGCAAAAAACATTTTCATCACATCAACAAGTACATCAAGATGGTAAAACTGCCACATGATGGTTGGATGACAGGTTCACAATTATCATCCAGGGAGTTAGGGTAGAGACAATCCAGCTACCCACAACAATTAAAATGCCAACGCGCGTTTCGGTGTCTAGCCCCAGCAGGGCTACACCTTCATCAGGGCGGGGATGGACAAGTGGTGTGGGACAGACACACCTAAAATCATTAAGAAATATACAAATTCAGTATACATTCTGATATAAAGTTACAACATCGATACTCTTTTTAAATGGAGTTTTCTAATAGAAAAAAGTCTGCCCCGGTGTGAAGGGGAATGTTCAAAGATATAATAAGCACAATGAAGTAAAATGGAATAGGGTGCACCGCCAGATATAGTCAGAGAAAAGGTGAGGTGAGTTAAACCCAAGCAGCGCCTAAATGTTAGTCTTATGCAGAGCTCAATTCTCGAACCAACTAATAATCGAATAGGAATAACCAAAAAGGAGATTAAAAGAAGAAGGAAAAGAATCCAGTGCAAGCTGTTGGAAAGTTAAAAGAGTGCATATCACACAGTCCAGCCCAATCCAAGGTAATGCGGAGGAAACGCTCTCTCAAGCATGTCCACTAAATACCTGATAGTAAGAAGCGAGGAGAAAACAATTTCCCCAAATACTGTTTAGGCTCCGGGATGGAAGAATAAGCTCCAATGTAGATCTGTGATGACAATAAGGGAATAAAGTTTCAAGAGAAGATGAGGGCAATCATGATTAGAACCCATAACATGGACACAGTACACACAGATCATATCGTGGCAATAAATGAACCTACCAAACAATGTCCGGGTCAGCCCTGATCAATAATTCAATTCAATAGAGGTCCGCAAAAGGGTGAAGGTAGTCGGGCAGCGCACCTGGAGATAAGATCAGGGGGCTACGTAACTAAGTAGTGAATAATTCTATATTACAAAAAAAGAAGATACATATGCCATCAGGGGAGGCACGCTCACTGCCGGTATAATTACGCAACATGGAATCCTGAGCATGGGATATACTTAGTCGCGGCTAGCGGGAGGGTACGAAGGGACCGCCTCGCAATTAGGGGTGTCAGAGGAGAAGGTGTAAAATATGCCAACGACGGGGTACAAACCAGACCTTTCGAAGGCGCACCGCATATGACTTTCTCGTGGCTGACGAAAAAGTGAGGAAGAATCGCCGAAGAATTTGTATATTTTTTCGTGATTTTAGGTGTGTCTGTCCCACACCACTTGTCCATCCCCGCCCTGATGAAGGTGTAGCCCCGGCTGTGGCGTGCATTGGCGTTTTAATTGTAGTGGGTAGCTGGATTGTCCCTACCCATACTCCCTGGATGATAATTTTGAACCTGTCATCCAACCATCATGTGGCAGTTTTACCATCTTGATGTACTTGTTGATGTGATGAAAATGTTTTGTGCTGTATGAATGACGATGTTATTTGGAATGTATGATAGTATGACAGTGTTATCTGAATGAGGTGTGTGGGACAGGGTGTTTGTACAAATTTGATATTGAATATCGCTAGTTAATGTATTTATTCTGCAAAAAGCTGATATAATGTTTTTGAAAATATGAAAATAAAAATGAAAAACTATTTTGAATAAATAATCTCACTGTTGGATCATTCTGATATTTGTCTCTGTCCGCACCGGTGTGTGTTTGTTAGTACCAGGACCCTCCCCTAAGGCCTGTTTGAATGTTTCTGGCGGGTAATCTCCTGTTGTTGGTTGTTCTTATTTCCCCTGCTTTACCTGCCTTCATTTACTTGTCACGGGTCCCCCTTCTTAGTAGTTGTAACTTTAGTGCAGCGTCGCCCTTGTGCCCCGCTGCGTGGCGCCAGGGCGACGCAACACTATGATAAATTTGCTCCTGAGTGTACTCCATGATTGTTGATACTGATATCTTGGGAGTGAAAAAGGACTATCAAAATTTGGTGCTCAAGACATCTAGTTATCGTATTTGCTGCACTGTATCATGTGAGTTGAGTTCCAACTGGAATTCAGGAAATGTACGTTAGGCTTTTCTCTTTTTGTGTGATCACTGGTAGCGCGCTTTCCTGATCTTGGGGTGTCTAACTAGAGTCCTGGAGGTAGTGGCGGTCCTCTACATTATGAACTGGGACAACCCTTCGATAAGGATCGCACAGCATGCAATGTATGCGTATTAACAACCAGTGAAGAGGTTGGCATGTGTGTACTTGATCTGCCCATTCGTACATATGAGCTTGCATGGTTGCTTAAATAACACTGACACAAAAGATTACAGCTACTATTCAATACATGAAAAAACTAAAGACTCAACACAAAATCCAGCCAATTGGGAAAGGTCTAAACCTTTATTTCACTTCCTTCTTCCGTGTAGAAGAGTAGAGTCTGCTTCCTATGGGTACCCCCACTTTTTGCTGTGATTCTCTGGTTTTTCGACTTTAGTGTGGCTGTGGACCTGCTAATCAGGCCCACAGCCCAGTATAGTGTACCATAGGTACCCTTGGCATTGGTGCACCTTAGGCCTACCAGGGGCTGCAGCATGTATTGTGCCACCCCTAGTTTGCCTTCCAAACTGACACCACAGGTCCGTTCACACAGCCTGGGTAAGGTGGTGTAATCACCCCTTACTTAGATATAGTATACCTATATCTATATATACATATAGACACATATACACCTATAAGACACTCCTAAGGCAGACCTCGACAATCCTGGAGGTAGAGTGCTTTGTTTTATCTGAGAGGGTGCCCTAGCATGAGCTGAGCCCCTCTGCAGTTTTCGGAATCATCTCCTTATAGCTCTTCTATGATATAGCCATACCATATACTCTTAAGTGCATTATAATCCTCGCGGTTAATGCTAACTTTGGTTTGGCTTTATCAAAACATGTTGTGTAAGGTGTCAAACACTTTGGAATACTACCGTCCGCGCCAGTTCTGGCGGGGGGGGGGGCAGGGTAGTATTTCAAAGTCTGCCCTTCTGCTGCTGGACGAAACTCCGGCAGGGGAGGCCTGGAAAATAGGTTTCCTGTCCAGGAAGATGCTGGCACCTCCCCAGACGGGCTTTAGTGTATTACACTTCCTAGGTGCTCCATGCATTTCCCAGTTCCAGCCGGATGCTGGGGCACTCAGCCCCAGCTCTGGTGCAAAACTGGACAAAGGGGAAGGGGTGTAACCACCCCCACCCCAGGTCCACCCATAGGAGGGACCTTAAAGTTAGTCCAACCCCTAAACGTAGTATAAGTATAGGATCCCGACCCTAGGACTTTAGATTACTCTGGACGAAACTCTGAAACATAAATCCTGGACCTTCGACATTCCATTTTGACTGGAAGATGGAAGACATCTCCCTTGTGGTCAAGGAGTGACCACCCTGTTCAAACAGGCACCAACAGCAACTTTGCTGGTCTGCATTTTTGAGGCTCCCACTGGATCCCGAAGAATCTGCGACACAGAAGATAGACTTCCAGACATCTCTGACCCCAACCTTTGCTCACAGCACAGCTGAGACCCGTGGCGGACACGAGAGACATGGGACTGGAACTCCTGGACATCCTGCATTTTGCAAGCTGCACCTACTTCATGAGGTATCTTGAAGTTGTTCATTGGAGTACTTGAAGCCCCACACCCGAGCACCATTTGCACCAAAGCTCAGAGGCCCCAACTTCACAAGTGTCCCGTGGGCCCCGCTTTTGCATTTCAGCTCAACGCGTCTTCACGGTTCCTTGCCCATTGGATAGTGAGCCTCTCAAAGACTTTTCTTTGAATCTAACTTGTTTTCCTGGTTGCTCCAGGCTTGCTTCAACCTCCCTGCAAAGGAGAAGTTCCTCAGACCTTGATGGTCTGCGACAAAGCCAATCTTGACATCCTGCATGGGTTGCGTTTGCCAAGGCTTGTTGGGTGACATCCGGATACCGACACCATAGTCAACTAGATCCTTTGTGGGACAGCTCGAATCCATCTCCTGGTTGTCTTGACACCTCCTGGTCCTCGTGTCTGAAGAGACAAACTTCACCTTCTCACCTGAAATCACCCAACATCTGGTGGCATCTTCCTATCACCGCCCTGGTCACTGGCAAGTGGCCCAGACTCTGTCCCTTTCGCTTTCAGGTTCTACAGATCTTCGATCCACCCTTGGATCCACCCAGACACTTTTCCTCTGGTCGCCTGCAGCACTTCTTGGCAGATCTCCATTGAAATCAGCAACAAAACCCGACACCAAAAGAGACCTATGCACCCGGCTTCCGTGGGTGAGGTAACATGAGTACTCTGGTAGTCTCAAGGATATTGGCCCTCCTAGTGTCTAAGTCCAAAAGGGTTACATCCCAGTTTATTTAGAAGTGTCCTTAAATTGTAAATTTGTAACTTGTTCGTTTCCTATGGAAAGTCAATGGTAACCCGCGCTGTGTTTAGTCACTGCACACGTCTCCCGTGGGCCTCCTACATCCTAACCTTTGGTTGTTTAGAGTAGCCCCAGCCATTCCACAGGCCCTAGGCCTGCTTTCTAATTCTCACGTGGTTCTTATACCACTATTTTAGTATATGGTTTGTGAGGCCCCTAGGGCAAAACGTATACTGTGCAACTTATCGTATGCTAATTGAATAACTTGTATTGTACTTTTACCTCTGACCTCATAAAGAGTGCAGAAGGGTTGTGTTTAGAATAAATACATGTATATGTGATATATACCTTGTGTGGTGTGCTTTCATTTGGTACTCAAGGGATTATAATTGGTAAAACAACTCGCTTAATTCGCTCTCTGGAGTCTTAGCCTGAAGACTGCTACCCCTAGGATACAAGGTTGACTTTACAACCACCATCAATAAGGGTCGATTAGACTGGTGCAAGGTGCCCATTAGAACTAGTGGACATCATATGCCAGGCTAACTTCTCACATTCCGTAGATTCGTTTTCACAATGATAAGTTTGAAAATGGTAGTCTTTGAACATTTCCACAAGTCCTAGAGACCTTAAAAAATTACCCGTCGGTGCAGATTTGCGTTTAAGCGAAAACGTGACTGTGCATGTCACTGATGGGAGAAGAGACAGCCAGGCACAGTGTAAGGGCGGTTAAGGTTTGTGACCAGGGCACTTAAGAGAAGTTCGTGAGGGAAGGGAGGGTTTGAGAATAGGATGGGTGCGTCTGTGTATGTAACAGAGGGGGAATTTTAGTAAGATAGCATGAGAACGTGTGAGTGATGATGAAATGGCAAGAGAGTAGTGGACAGCTAGGAGGATCTTAAAGAGAAGGGTGTGAGAAGAAGTTGAGACTTGAAGATTTGTAAATGAAAGCTATGAGAAGTCAGTGTATGAGAGCAGACAGTGGGATGATGGACAGGGAGAGAGTAGTCTGTGTGGGGTGATCTGTAGGAACGTGGGAGGGTAGGAGAGAAAGTGTGAAAAAGGAGGGCGAGAAAGGAGTGTATGTGAGTCAGAAAGAGAAATGAGGGGTTCAGAAAGAAGAATGTGTAAGGATAATTCATTTAAGAAGAGGAATGAGGTATTGATGGTAAGCTAGGTGAGCCGTTCGAAGTCGACCCTTTAAATGGTGGAGGAGTCGTGATCTGAGCCCCACTTTGGTTAGCAGTGCCACCAGCCCAAGCCATACACGAATTGTCTTGATATGTGCACAAAGACGTTTTCCACTATAGCCTATTCAAGGTATAGGGCTAGGGGAATGAGAGAGATTTGGAAGGGTAGAACGTTTCTGCTCTCCCAACTATATACACATACACAATAAAACAAACGTATCATTTACAAAACATAAGCCTACATTTCAGGCTCACCCACCCAATTCATGAGGAATTTCTCAAGTGTGGATGGATGGATGGGTCCGGTCTTCCTGGCGAAATTCCACTATATTTCAAGGGACATTTATACAAACAAACAGAATGCCCTCACACCCTGCCCGGGTGACATGCAGCACCATTGGCCATCACGTGCTCACCAAAGTATACTTTTATGGTGGACGGGCCCCTCATCAAAGGCTGAGGGGAATATTATTTTTTTAAGGGAACTGAGGGGAGGTTAATATCCTATAATGGCCGATGATGAAGCATGACACGGGGGGGGCACATTCATTTAAGAAGAGGAATGAGGTACTGTTGGCAGCCTAGGTGAGCCATTTAAAGATGACCCTTTAAATACTGGAGGAGCCGTGATCTGAGCCCCACTTTAGTTACCAGGGCCACCAGTTCAAGCCATACCTGAATTAGTTTGGCATGTGCACAAATACGCTTACCACTAAAGCCAATTCAAGGTGTAGGGCTTGGGGAAAGAGAGAGATTTGGAAGGGTAAAACGTTAGTTCTCTCCAAACTAGATATAGATACACAATAGAACAAGCACACCCTTTACAAAATAGAAACCTACATTTCAGGCTCATCCACCCAATTCATGAGGATTTTCTCAAGTGTGGATAGATCCCAATTCTGGTGAAATAGCAGTATATCTCAAGGGCTTCACCCCCCCTCCAATCGTGACACCCCCCGCCCCCCCCCCCGCCACACCTCTGTCTCATGGGTTCATCATCATCATCCATCCGCTCTCGCCATAGCATACTCTAATGGCGGGCCCCTCGACAAAGGCTGAGGGGAATCTTTTTTTTTTATTTTTTCTTTTTTTTTATTTCAAAATATTCTTTATTGAAAGTAAGTTTTTCCATATACAAAAACAAAAGCAAAACTTTCGTAATACTTGTACCGATCTTGCAAAGTTGCGGCCTGGTGGGGCCATGAGAGAGAAAAAAGGAAGAGAAAGAAAAGGAGGGGGGGGTCACTGTTCCAGATATGCGTCGAGGGCTTCCCACATGTTATCTTTAGCGGTATGATTCGCCGTCTTGTGCTTGGCAGTGATATTGTCAGCCCCCCGGAGGAAGGGGGGGGAATCTTTTTTTTAAGGGAACTGAGGGAAGGGTAATATCCTAGAATAGCCGATTATGAAGCATGACACCTTTGGGGGTGGGGTGTAAGGCCATCCCTTTACTTTGTATAAATGCCCTTGAGATATAGTGGAATTCCTCAGAAATTGGGTGGGTGAGCCTGAAATGTAGGCATATACTTTGTAAAGGGTACATTTGTTCTATTGTGTTTTTATGTGCACAAATACCCCTCCTATAACCACAGGCTGAGTTGCCCTTGCTGGCTTTTTGGATCTCAGATGTTCATACTTTATTGTCTGTCCACTCCAGCCAATCCGGACAAGGGGTAAATAATAGCACAGACAGCCAGACTAGCTGGGAATGACAGCATGTTGTGTGACAAGCAGGGGCAGCAGAAGGCCTGGGAGGAGCTACATGGAGTAACACCACCAGAAATGTCAGGATGTGATAGTGGTAGGAATTGCATTCAGTAACACCAAAAGGGTTGGAGGAGAATGGAAGCAATGGGAGCTACAGACATTGACATCTATACTCAGGGGCAGCCCTGGTATAATAAGAAAATGAATTACTGTGCTAACAAGAGGACTCTGTGAGCACAGCAGCACTTTCAAGATGTCATATAAGCATCACTGACAACGTTCCAAGTGAAAAAGGAATGAGTGACAGAGTATAACAGCAAGCATAGTGCCCATAAATGAAACAAATAGGAGTCAGCAGCACACACCCAAACACTCATCACAGAGAATGAAGCACCTGCTGCAAAGACCTGTATATGTACCCTACCTGCCACTAACGACTACGTTGTTCCATGAGCAGTGGAAGCTTGCACTACGGCTGCTATATCTGTTATGCAAGGTCGATAAGCTTGCACTTTAGTTGCTTCTGTGATAGTGGGAGGTTTGCACTTTAGCGGTTTCTGTGATAGAGGGAGGTTTGCACTTTAGCTCCTTCTCCGATTGAGGGAGGTTTGCACTTTAGCTGCTTCTGTGATAGTGGGAGGTTTGCACTTTAGCTGCTTCTGCAATAGAAGGAGGTTTGCACTTTAGCGGCTTCTGTGATAGTGGGAGGTTTGCACTTTAGCTGCTTCTGCGATAGAGGGAGGTTTGCACTTTAGCGGCTTCTGCAATAGTCGGAGATTTGCACTTTAGCTGCTTCTGTGATAGAGGGAGGTTTGCACTTTAGCTGCTTCAGTGATAGAGGGAGGTTTGCACTTTAGCTGCTTCTGCGATAGAGGGAGGTTTGCACTTTAGCGTCTTCTGCGATAGTCGGAGATGTGCACTCTAGCTGCTTCTGTGATAGAGGGAGGTTTGCACTTCAGCTGCTTCTGTGATAGAGGGAGGTTTGCAGTTTAGCTGCTTCAGTGATAGAGGGAGGTTTGCACTTTAGCTGCTTCTGCGATAGAGGGAGGTTTGCACTTTAGCGGCTTCTGCAATAGTCGGAGATTTGCACATTAGCGGCTTCTGTGATAGAGGGAGGTTTGCACTTTAGCTGCTTCTGCGATAGAAGGAGGTTTGCACTTTAGCGGCTTCTGCAATAGTCGGAGATTTGCACTTTAGCGGCTTCTGTGATAGAGGGAGGTTTGCACTTTAGCGGCTTCTGCGATAGTCGGAGATTTGCACTTTAGCTGCTTCTGTGATAGAGGGAGGTTTGCACTTTAGCTGCTTCAGTGATAGACGGGCGCTTGCTTGTCTGTTTCACTGCCTATGAGTTCTGCAAGGAAGGTGATCTTGTAACTAACTCTGGGCTTGACGTTTTCACATCCATGAATACACACATGTATACTTTACATGCCAAAAAGGAATTCACAAAACACTACATTGAAAGCTGTAACTAGCACAGCCCTCCATGCACAACCTGCCATTGTTTTGCAAATTTCAAGCTCTCAGAAATCTGCACTGCCCAGTGCCTAATTTGTAAAATATGAAGTGCCAGGGCTCTGACCAGGAGGCCACTGCAGCTTGCACGACCCATCGCCCCTGTCATCGCTGCCAAAACAACTACCAACCATCTCTCTTGCATGTAAATGTGACAGTTCAGATTATTCCAGGTCCCCAAATCTAAAGGAATGGCAAAGTTGGAAACCTGTGAGTGCAGCTTTTAAGAATCAGACCCTTTCTTGATATACAGATGAGAACAAATCAACTGCTCTCGAAGTGACACAAAGACCCTCCTAAATGTGTGATTGCGACGCTGGGGAAAAAATGAATGAGTCCCTGTCTTTTCTTGTGTATGCTAGCCCTGCACTCTGCTCTACCCCTCCCCCCTTCTCAGGAAGGACCCTACAAATCAATTTTCAGGGATGAAATGGATGGCTGCAGGGTTAAAGGTCTCTCTGACCAGTCAAGTCCTCTGAGCCAGACATTAATCCCCAGTAAGTGCCCCGAGACCCTGACTCATTATTGCTTTTGAACTAGGGCTGAATCAAGGTGGGCCCTCTGAAGAGCTGCTCCCGACCTGGGCCCCAGTTGTGAAGGAATTCATTAGCGCACAGGACCGGCGAATAAGGTTAATCGTGGTGTTCAGTGACAGCATTAATGTGACGGTGATATGTTTCTATTGCAGTTTCTCCAATTAATTAGTGTGCGTTATGACCAAGCACCAATCTCCCAGTGAATCTGTAATGAGGAGTTGTTGGGGCTTCTGCCAATTAGTCTTGGTGGCTGGGCGAGGAGCTCATTCATCTCTCAGTCCCAGGGGGGGTTAAGAAGGCTCTTCGCCCTGCCCCCAGCACTTGCCAGGATCAGTTGCCACAGAAGGATTAGTCTGCTTGCCCTCTTGTGCCAGAGTCTGGAGACTAAAGAGGTGCACCTGGTCTGCCCATCGATGCACAATTGGTACTGGAGGAAAATGAGGGTGCAGGCAGGGCCTCTGGAATTATGCAGCAGGTGAGAGACAAATTATGAGGCTGGGTTGAGTAAATTATGTGGCACAAAAAAGATAATTATGTCGCACAATGCGGGACATTTTGTGTTACTTAATTATTTTGACATTTCTAGACTTGTGAACAATGACTGGGCATGGGATGCACTTCATTAGTACCAGTTTACTACTCAAATATACAAATAAGCAACAGAAAGGTGACCAGTCAACCGTTGCAAAGGTTCTTCCACTGTGCAGCAACATGTTTCACTGAATTTTTAGTAACTTTTGTACCATTTGTGGTAAAACTTTTTCCGTTAAAATCTGCAGATTATGCAGCAGATGATGGAGTATGGGGCAAATGCTGAAAATCTACAACTATGTGAAAACACCATGGTTGCAGAATCACAAAGATCTAGTGGACCTGGGTCTAGGTGTCGCAGAAAATAGAGCTGCAATAAGCAGCCGAATAAAAAGCCGAGGTGATTGGGAGGTGGGGAAAACAAGGGACAAGCAAAGGGGTTTGGGTTTACCATGGGGATCATAGGAGAGTGTGGATGTGAGGGATAAGCAGCACATGGGAAAGAGAGCAAGAATACATTTACATGCACATGGAGTGGTCAAATAGTGTTCCCTATATGTAAGCAGTGGAACAATACAACTCATCCAGTCAAAAGGATTGTAAAAAGTTATGCTTCAGGGAAGGGACAAACAAAAGAATAGGAAGGAAACCCATCTAATTAGAAGTAAACAAATACCAAGAAAGTCAACCAGTGATGAGCAATATTCTGAAACAAAGCTAACTATAACAGAAGGAATTGTAATTAACTTGCATATTGTCAACAGCTGTAAGTGAGACCTTAATACAAGAAGAGATGATTATGATTGGAGAATTATGAAGCCTTATACGAACAGTCAAGATGGAAAAAAGTGTCCCAGTGGTTAGACAAAATTCATTCAACTTTGGCATTGCTTTTGAAAGGTCAACCAGAGCCAATGGTAGCACTTTATCTAGTGTATTATCAGCAGAAATGTTCCAGACCACAATAGGAAATTAGAAAAACACACATAGTAGCCCATTCCACCAAAGAAACATTAATGATTTTCAGAAAGGTCCTTTACCAGTCCAAAACCTATGTTTAGAGAACAAACAACCTTACACTATGGCACAAGGGTGTGAGTGTTGGTGCATGGCAGCCAAAAGTGCTCTTGCACAGGGAGAAAGAAAACATGTGTGATATCTTAATTGATGTGGGGTATTTTTTCTCTCTCACTTTGACACAAGGCAGCACAGCAGAGTTAGTTGCTGTGCTGCCTTACATCAAATATTAGTAAATCTGGTGTGTGGAGGAAAACTGCAGTGACTGAGATACTCTGAAAACCACTACTCATTCCACAGACCTCAAAAATATTTAATTCATAGTCTACATTAAATGTCTAAATGACTTTGAATGTGTTTGTGTGTGTTGATGTGTAGGTATGAGTATGTTTTATATAAGTATATATGTATATGTATACAAACTATAGACCGAGCACATGCAGGCCCGGACTGGCCATAGCGGGCACCGGGCAATCCCCCGGTGCGCCGCAAGGGTGGGGGCCGGTTTTGAGCCCCTGGGGGCCGATTTTGTTATAGGGCCGTTTTTGCAGCATAATCGGCCCTGCAACAAAATCGGCCGAAAACCGGCCCCGGCAAAGCGCTCGGCGGCACCTCCAAACCACGGCCCCGAGTGGGGAGGGGGGGCCGGCCGAGCACTTTGCCAGGGCCGGTGTTGGTTCCCAGTCCGGCCCTGAGCACATGTGTGTTTTATATATATATATCTATATATAGAACAACTTTTTCCTATTTGGGAAGCAGTTATTCCAACAGACAAGAGGGGGAGCAATGGGGGCCTGCTTCTCTCCTAGTTATGCATGTTTGCACATGGGATACTGGGAGGAGCAGGTCCTCCTACCTTACTTTGCCGATATCATGAAAACCAAAATTGTAAAATGGTTAAGGTACATAGACGACCTTTTTGTAATATGGGACGGCTTAGAGACTGAGGCAGTTGAATTAATTGAGAAACTGAATGCAAACAATCTTAACCTACAGTTCACTAGCCACATTAATGACAAATCCGTTTGCTTTTTAGATGTGGAGATATATATCAGAGAGGGGAGACTTGAAACCAAACTTTACCAAAAACCGACTGCCGGTAACAGTGTCCTCCATGCGGGTAGCCATCACCCCACGCATCTTATAAAGAGCATCCCTTACGGAGAAATGCTCCGCATCAAACGGATTTGTAGCTCAGACTCTGACTGTAGAGACTCCCAATTACTATGCAAAAACAGATTCATGCAGAGGGGTTACTCTAATGAGGTAATTGAGAAAGCCATGATAAGAGCTAACTCACAAGATAGAGCATCCCTATTGTCTAATACCATCCTTGACATAGCAACCCCACCTTCCAACACAGGACAGAGTAAGAAAGACACAGTCAGCATTGCTCGTAGTAAAACTAGGCTTATTTTTACATTCAATAAGCAACATCGGACTATTAGAAATATAGTCAAACGTAACTGGGCACTCATTACAAGTGACCCGGTACTAGGCAATCAGGTCACCAGTGCGCCTAGCATAGCTTATAAGCGAGCCAGGACCATGAGCAACTGTTTAGTGTCCAGTAGCCCTGAGATCAGGACCACGGGCTTGTGGTTAGATTCCAGTAAGGGTTTTCTGAAATGTTCATCCTGTAAAGCTTGCAGAAATGGAGTTAACAGGACAGAATACTCTACCCCTTTCAGTGAGACTCCGACCTCTATCAAATACAAACTGACGTGTCGCACCGAGTACGCAGTGTATGTGCTGGAGTGTCCCTGTGGTCTACGTTACGTGGGCAGCACAAAACCGCAGGTACACAAACGTATCCTCCAGCACCTCAGGGCCATTACAAACGGTGACACTGCGTACCCGATAGCGAGACACTTTGAGGAGGTACACAACAAAAATCTGGCAGAATTGTGTTATTTCGTAATTGACACAGTTCCACCTCAGAGGAGGGGAGGTGACCGTGAACTACTGCTACGGAGATTGGAAACTAGACATATAATTCTATTATTCGCTCTCCTACAACCTAGCCAAAATCTGGAACACTCTCCCCCTCTCAATCAGATCAGAGCCTAAACTACTTACCTTCCGAAAGCTCCTTAAAACCTGGCTTTTTAATAAATCATCTTTTTAATAAATCGTCTTAAAAATCCGTTTAAGTCTAGCGTACTCCGCTTACCCCAACCTCTGTAGCGCTGGGACGCCCTTGGGTAGCCATCGCGCTTTATAAATTATCTTTTCATTTCATTCATTTCATTAGACACCAAGACACATAATGGTCTAAATGCGGGGCAGGACTGTCACACTTATTTATAAGTACCACCTATGAAACTGCCAATGGTACACACAGAAACGTAGTAGCTGTCTCATCCTATCACATTGTTTAATGTAATTTTTTAACTCACTTTTATATAATGTTATTAACACAAGGTAGCACTCAATTTTAAACTTATGCTAATATTTCATTTTGCTGAGTTTGCACATATGCTTTTTTGCACATTTGTAAATAGATCGCTTTAGGGCCCACTAGGGAACTATCTGGAATAATCTTGGTTCATTTCAAACTTGTGGTGTAATCCACATACTGGGGTTTTAACTGCAATTGTGGGGAGCATTGACAATTTTAAACATATTTATTGATTCACTTATTTATATGTTTTGTATACCTGGCTCCCACTTGCTGCTATATTTATCTATATATTTATACCAATATTTATGTATTTATATATATTTATATATTCACATGTTACTTATGTGTAAGCACTTACCCTTGAATATATTTGTGAACAAGATTTGACATGTAGTAATTTTGACAAATGTGCATATCTGCATTCACGCAGTAACTGATTTTTGACAGTATGTCTTCTATTTTCATTGCATAATACAAACCATTATTGGCACCTATCACTTTAAAGGGAGCACTTCCGCCCCATAACGTTGTCATGTGATCAAGGTCTTGTTTGACCGAAACGCGTAGTGGTGGTGCGGTGGAGAGCGTAATAAATCTCTGAGCCTGAGTACCTGGGTTTGCCTCGTCTTTGATGTTGCGTGACTGCTGCGAGACGTCCTTCTGCCGAATATATCTATATATATGTATATCTATCTATTATTAATATGTACATAAAACACACATGCACACAGTCTTCATTATTGCCCCTTGTACGTGGCCGCACCACGTTTATATAAACACACATGTGGACAGTCTTCGTAATTTCCCCTCATAGGTGGCACCACCACTTTTATCTGTGGCACCTTGAGCATCCCCACCCAAAAAAATTATTTCTAGTGTTGTCACTGCATGGCTACAGGGTTTTTCATCCCTGGTTGCCTTCATGTTCATACAAATACAATTAGTATGCGCAGTTGCTAAATATCTCCATTGAAGTTGTAGTATTAGATCTGATGCACTGAGATAATTTATTAGCAATTCTGAATTAATTGGAGGGGGCTTAGCTCAGATCTCTGTTATGATTACTGGCAACCAATAATTTCAGATGGTTTTATGTTCTTTGGTCTTACAACCCATGGGCTAAATTTTGATCTACAGGAGTGATGCAAAAATATTGACTATGCACTGTTTGTAATAGGAACAGTTTTTACTTTTTTATGCTACTGATATGTTTTAACCTGTATTTAAGTGCCCTTTATGGTTATACTGTGTTTTAGGCAAATCATCTGAAGCTATATCATGGCTATTTAAATGTTTTTATTGTATTTGTTTGTGCTGTGCTTTAATGGCTTTTGGCTTTTACACCGAATAAAGTATTTTACAGGTATACTGTGCACATGTGTGCTTTACATATATATATATATATATATATATATATATATATATATATATATGCCAAGAACTTTGTTGCTTGTACCAAAGACTGGAAACAAAAATAACGAATCGGACCCATCCAGGTTTGTTTTAGCGCATATTTTTATTCTTCGTGCATCCTCTTGTCCGCTATATATATATATATATATATATATATATATATATATATATATATATATATATATATATATATATATATATATATAATATACATATATATATATATATATATATTACCTACTGGCGGTCGCCAGTAGGTATATATAGTTAGGATTTTTTCTCTATGGGATTTTTGAAAATTCTATGTCTAATAACTTTGGCGTTTGTGGACGGAATTGGCTGAAATTTTCAGGAAAATGGAACATTTTGTTTCTGAGCAGCCCCTGATAATTTGGGGGGGGGTTCATCAAGGGGGGGGCCGAGAAAAAAGGGGGGTCCCAAAATGCGTTTTTCCCATGTTAATTTTCATAGGGCGGTTGGCCTCACTTTTAGCTCGAACAGCTAAATGGATTTGCACGAAACTTGGCAAAATTGTAGGGACTGTTAGCCCGATGTGCCTTTGCTAGGTCTCAATATATGTGCTCCAGTGGATTTTGAGTAATTTAGGTTCAAAAAAAGATATATATCTGGGCGGAGCCTAACCACACATCTGATCTGATTGGCTGTCAGCACTTCATCCAAGAAGTGTTGGCAGCCATCTTGGGACCAATATACATGATAGCACCTCATTAAAAAGCATTGTAGTTAATAGAGGGTTTTAGGACTTTAGTTACATTATAAATCATTTGTTGATGGTACCATACTCGTTTTAGGAATTGTGGTGGGTTCTAAGGTGATTTTACCATGTGAAAAAACCTTCTGCTGTGATATCATGAATATTGTTTGAAAGAAAACTAATATCTCATGATTTTCCCCATGGTGGTAGGAAGGGGATCTATAAGCTAAACTGAAAGCATATTTTCTGTAAATTCACATTATCTTTCTCAGTCATGTGAAAATGAAGTCTGACATTCTCAGTAAAACATGTACATCCAACAAGGACAGAGACTGTCAGTTGATTCCTTTGTGTTCTACTGCAGCCTCCCAGAGTGTTCTAAAGAACAACTAGAGCGCTAACAGTCCTACTTATTACAAAGGTATGGCACACCTGAAGCCATCTTGATTGGAATAAAGTGGTAACTCTTAAAACATTTAATTTAAAAAGAAACAACATGAGGGGTATATTTTGCCATAGAAAGTATGATTAGTGCTGCAGAATGAAAAATTAGGGCACATTTTGAGTGACTTCTCAAATCCTTTTCTATTTCATTAAAACATTCTGACATGCAGTCTCCCAAAATGGCCACCAGAGACAAAAGAGCCCAAATGTAGCCCAAATATCACCCAGATGTAGCCCAAGTATAGCCCAATGACAGAATGTCCCAGAGTGTTCTAAAGAACAACTAGAGCGCTAACAGTCCTACTTATTACAAAGTTATAGCACACCTGGAGCCATCGTGATGGGAATAAAGTGGTAACTCTTAAAACATTTAATTTAAAAAGGAACAAAATGAGGGGGTATATTATGCAATAGAAGGTATTATTAGTGCTGCAGAAAGAAAAATTAGGGCACATTTTGAGTGACTTTTCAAATCCTCTTCTATTTCATTAAAAAATTCTGACATGCAGTCTCCCAAAATGGCCACCAGAGACAAAAGAGCCCAAATGTAGCCCAAATATCACCCAGATGTAGCCCAAGTATAGCCCAATGACAGAATGTCCCAGAGTGTTCTAAAGAACAACTAGAGCGCTAACAGTCCTACTTATTACAAAGGTATGGCACACCTGAAGCCATCTTGATTGGAATAAAGTGGTAACTCTTAAAACATTTAATTTAAAAAGGAACAAAATGAGGGGGTATATTTTGCCATATGAATTATGATTAGTGCTGCAGAAAGAAAAATTAGGGCACATTTTGAGTGACTTCTCAAACCCTCTTCAATTTCATTAAAAAATTCTGACATACAGTCTCCCAAGATGGCCACCAGAGACAAAAGAGCCTAAATGTAGCCCAAATATCACCCAGATGTACCCCAAGTATAGCCCAATGACAGAATGTCCCAGAGTGTTCTAAAGAACAATTAGAGCGCTAACAGTCTTACTTATGACAAAAGTATGGCACACCAGAAGCCATCTTGATTGGAATGAAGTGGTAAGTCTGAAAACACTCAATTTAAAAAGGAACAACATGAGGGGGTTAATTTTGCCATAGAAAGTATGATTAGTGTTTCAGAAAGAAAAATTAGGGATCATTTTGAGTGACTTCTCAAATCCTCTTCTATTTCATTAAAAAAATTCTGACATGCAGACTGAAACATGCACTTTGAATACCAGCAGCAGACGTCCCTGGTGAGCAGTAGCTTTACTACAGTGATCTAATGTGCAACTAGAGTGCTAACATTCAGAATTTATGGCAAATGTGTGACACATCTGAATGCCTTCTTGATGGAACCAAAGTAAACAAGCATTGAAAATGCAATAGATCTCGCCCTCGTTTAAGTTAAAGCCATTCTGTTTGTAATGAGGTGGCTTTTTAGCTTTGCTTTTATTAGTGTTTTTTCAACTTTCGTGTAAATAACATGCATCTGTATGCATATAAGTATATGTATGCATGCATTTATGTTTGTATTTATATAGATGATATATGTTTATATATGTATGTATATATATATATTCACAGAAAAAACCATAGGTTATAGTGGATATATAGTTAGGAATTTGCATTTACAAAACCTTGAAAATTCAATGAAAAAACCATTGGTTTTAGGCCATATATAGTTAGGGATTTGCATTTACAAAACCTTATTTTACTCGCATAAAACCATTGAAATTCCATATATAGTTAGATGCGCTAACTATATATCGCGCACCCGCAATCCACTGCTGATGATGTCACATATTACATCATTCATGACATGGTCAGTGACATCACTGATGACATCACTGATGACATCTCAAATGACATCACTGATGACATCACTGATGACATCTCTTTTGACATTACTGATCACATCACTGATGATATCATTCATGTGATAATACGATGAACCTCTTCAGACTCTAATATAACCTTAGATACAATCAGTGTAAACAGACACTCACAGACTGTCACTCATCCATGGAGTTACTCACACACCTAGTCAGTCATGCAAAGAATCAATCACACCTCCATTTCCTCAACTATACAGGTATACAAACTTTACTTATTCAAACATATACTAACACATATTTACTCTCTTATACAATCCCTGATACAAGTTCACAATGATCCATACAGCCACTCACACATTCACTGGCTCTTATGCACAGTTATTTATATATGTCAACTCTCACATGTACTGTGTTTTACATATGTACTTACTTTGACATGTAGCACTGAGATATCCATTCACTCACCAATACACTCATGCACACAGTCAACCGCCCATACAGCTGTTTCCACATGCACTTTTGAAACCATACATCTAGTGAATCAACTGCTCACACATCTATGCACAGAGTCATACACCTCCCAGCCACCCACACACACACTCAGTCTCCCATACAAATACTTGGGCAACCAATCAATAACCCATATAGTTACTCATATAGCTACTTATCAACACATGCAACAGTTTACAGAACAACAGACATAATGATGCACAAATTAAGACAGTTTAGTCACTAACCCATGCACTCAGTGAGACACATTTAATCACTCACTCATACAGTCAGTCATGCACCTACTAAATCCTTCATCCAGACACTTATACATCCACTCATTCTTCAATATGTAAGACATATTTTAACTTTACAGAAACATACAGTCACTGGATGTTGTCATCAGTGATGTCATCAGTGATGTCATTTGAGATGTCATCAGTGATGTCATCAGTGATGTCACTGTGTGTAAGAAAGGAGGGGTATCCCCGACTAGAGTTCCTAATTCGGGATAGGTATAGTATTTGGGAGAAAGGTAATTAGGAACTGGTTTTGAGTGGAGGGCAAAGACGGACAATTGACAGCAAGGACTCTAGGAGAACAAGGTGTGTGATACAAAATTATAACTTTTATTTTATTCAAATATTATTCTGATAAAAAAACATCATTATTTTATTGCAAGTAATTGTCATGTGCATATCTCCACTATACATGTGACTTTCAATCTACATATATATACACATATTGTTGCATCCTATACAAATATTGAAGTATTTCATTTAAACTTGAAAGTTATGTGGAAGAATATTTCAGCACACTGTACATAAAAACATGGCTAAGTATGACATCTACGCGCGTTTCGGCTGAGGGCCTTCATCAGGGAGCCATGTGAGTATCCAAATGGACCTGAGTAAGTAGATGGCGCCGATTCTCACAGGAGGGAAAGGGTAGTGATGATTAAACCTACGGGATGCTTTGTCTGTGTAGCTGGAGCACTGAGTAATTATTTTCCTTTTCCGTGGGAGTTTTGTTAGATACGGGGGCGCTTCGAGTTTTTAAGCTGTAGAAATGGTTTTGTATAATGGCAGAGTTACGTGTTCCGGGCGCAGGAACGATGGTATGCAGGTAACCTAAATGTCAGACGACATTCATGGTAAGCTGTTAGAGATCTTTAACTGAAAGTACTATTGGTCATGGTAATAGAGGCCCAATAAGTACCTGTAATGTAGGTTCATAGATTCTCTGGGAGGGGTCTCTGGACGTTTCTTTAGGTGCTGACAATCTTTAGCATGCGTCCATTGTGTATGCACTGGGGGTCTGTGGGCTTCTAACAACGCTGACAATCTTTAGGTTAAGTCCACTGAGTTTACGTTGGAAGTCTGTAAACTTCTAGGGTTTAGCTGGCGGGTGCCGTCATGTTGGAGGCGGTGCGAGGACAATCTTGTGGTTGTCTCCTGTTCGCTTTCTGATGGTGGGGTCTGCCGGCGTCTAATCAGGTGGAGTCACTGACCATGTCATGAATGATGTAATATGTGACATCATCAGCAGTGGATTGCGGGTGCGCGATATATAGTTAGCGCATCTAACTATATATGGAATTTCAATGGTTTTATGCGAGTAAAATAAGGTTTTGTAAATGCAAATCCCTAACTATATATGGCCTAAAACCAATGGTTTTTTCATTGAATATATATATATATATATATGCAATTATGTAATGTATAAAAAACACACATGCTCACAGTCTTCATAATTGCACCTTTGTAGGTGGCTCCGCCACTTTTATCTGTGGCAGCTTGAGCATCCCCCTAACCCCCACAAAATAATTTTTAGGGGCGTCACTGCATGGTTACAGGGGGTTTCATCCCTGGTTGCCTTCAAATTCATACAAATACAAATGTGCAGTTTTGGTGATGGATTCAGATCACGGTTGGCATCAGTTTTCTTGTGCAAATTTATTTTTTTGTGTGAAGTTAGAGGGCTTTTGTTTGTCAGTTATTGGCCCTCATGAGAAGCTTGGTTGCACACATAACAGCTGTATTTAGTACTCTGTTTAATAAGTAAATGAACGCAGGGGTCCAACGTTTTTCTTGCCAAGTACCAAGGCTTCAAACTCTTCTTTTCATACCTCTTTCTTCCTCCACTCTAAACGTCCTGCCCCAGGGCCGGACTGGCCGTAGCGGGCATTCAGCGTTTTCCAGGGAGGTTTGAAGGGCGGGGGCTGGTCTTGCAGTAGTGGGGGCCGTTTTTTTTGTTACTGGGGGATGGTTTTGCAGCGGTGTTGCAATATCGGCCCCCAGTAACAAAAGCAGCAGTGCTTCACACTTGCACCTCCCCAGCCCCGTCCCCCATCCTCTCGGGGCTGGTCCTTCAAAATTGCCAGGCCTGTTTTGGGTTCCCAATCCAGCCCTGTCCTACCCCTTATCTCATTCTTGCGGGTTCTTTCCATCTCTGCTTTCTCCCTTTGTCAATGTTTTACCATGTTTCATTTCCTCCTTCTGGCTCGTTTTTCTGCCTTGCTCTCTCTTGCTACGGTTGACACAGTTTGATGATGAAAATTAAATCATAATCTCTAGAAATGTGTGCGCACCAGCTGCAACCATCTGCACAAATTTAGCACTGGCTCTTTATGCAATGATTTGCATTTGCTGCTAAATGGATATCTCGGGCCAGGTGTATTATTCTTGCTCACAGTTCAGGGATGCACAATTTGCACACCAACTGGATTGCAAATGGACATGTAATTAGTGAGGATACCTGCATAGTAATAGGCACCTTACAAATAGGCCATTCACAGGAAGTCACACATTGATCTGCCAAATGGATTTTAATTAGGAAGGTTCAATTTGTGAGAGTAACTGTGATTTGCTGCCAGTATATGAAGGGTGGCCTGCAAAGCATAGCCGCCCTTCTGCCCTGCATTTGCTTTTTCAATACGGAAAACATAAAAAAAAAAAATAATTAAACAGCCTCTGCCTATTATAGGCACAAATGCAGCTTTTCCGGAAAAAAATGCCATTTGGAAAGAAATCGGGGCCTCTGCCTGCTCCCCTTGAGGCACCCAGCATGATTCACAACTGGTAACGTGCCCCGTTTGAAAAACAGTTACCATCCAGGCTCAACGGTTGGTAACTCATAGATGGTTAGCAACCGCCATTGAAGTTACAAACTGTTCACACTCCCTCCTATTTGCAACTATGAAGAGGATTGCAAAAGCCATTTTATGAGTCATAAATAATTTTCTGGCTCCTAAAACAGTTTTTGTATGCAAAGCAAAGCCCTTTTGCAGTTGCAAACCCTGGGCGTACTTAAAAGAAACTGACGGAGCGCGATGTTATGCCAAAATTGGTAACACCGCACTCCAACAGTTTCAAAACGCAGGGATGCATCGTATTCACAAGAATGCAGCCCACCCCTGCGTTACCCCTAGGGCTGGCGCTAAAAAAGCTACCTAACACCAGCATGGGCACCCTAGAGCCATTTTGCTAGGGTGCCTGCGCTGCAGGGGCAATTGTTTGTGTGCAGGGAGGGACACCTTCCTGCACATCTTTGCAGGTGATTTGCTCTATGTGTGCTGCACATGTGCAAAGAGCAAAGTACAAGGAGAAATAAAACATTTCTCCTCATATCACCTGCCTAACACCAGGTATTCCCTGGCGGAATTTTGGGCGCTGCTCCATGCCTTGTAAATCTGGGGCAGCGTAAAAAAGCAATGGGTGTTGTGGCAGAATGCCCACTGAAAAACCTATTGCACACACCTTTCATGCTAAGTGCTGCACGAATAGGGGCATTATTTACAAGGCAGCATTAAGCCAGGTTAAGTGTCTTTGCGATGCCTTGTAAATAAGGCGAAGGAGTTAACGCCACCAGAACGTTGGAAAAAGTGACTTTCTGGTGGCGTTAACTACGTATAAATGTGCCCCTCTTTATTTTAGTAAAAGGAAGGGTTTGTGAAAGCAAAAGGGCTCTACTTATCTGACCCTGGTTCTGAAAATGCAGGATGGTTGTAGCAATTTAGGTCTTAGTAGACATCGAAAATGATTCAACCATCAGTCAATGTTGTGCTAATCTCAACCGCAAAAAAACACAGTCACATTAAAGTATATTTCCTCAAAAAGGACACATATGTACACATGTGCAAATGCAGTCTTGTGCAAATGCGTCAACGAAAATGTGTTCATGCATCTAAGCACATGAGCAGATAATACACATGGTGGTGCCTTTGTGGCGGCCCACTGCCTGCTCTTAAAAATTGTTTTCGCTCCCAATAACAAAGGGGAAGGGGTTCCCTGGGGATGCGTTCCTGTTTGCGAGTGGCTTACCACCTACTTGAAGTAGGAAGTAAACTCCAATTGTTTTGCAACCACATTTCGGAAGCAAAATAATCTTATATGTCCTTGTGACTCGCTATTAGGAAGAGATATCCTTGGCACACCCCTTGCTAATAGCGACTCGTAAACCCTATTTTGCGAGTTGGTAACAGGTTACCAACTTGTAAAGTAGCATTGATACATGCTACAACCTTTTTTAGTGGTCACAAATGGCCTGAATCTCCAGTTGCGACTGCAAAAAACAGTTGTACATGTCGCCCTAAGACACTTTAATAGCACTACATTGTCTATACCTATCCTTTCCATCCAACTAGAGCTTTTAGAGGATAACATATAACTCTACCCATATGCTAACTAATTATTATACCACTTCCTCATCCCAATGCTCACCAAAAGTCATGCCATTCAATGCATATCCACACAGTTCAGACTTTCATTAATATAAATGGACATGGGTACCTTCTTTCTTTGTTTTGCATATGCGAGAATGGCTTTGCCTTGAAAAACCATTCTTACTGTCCAACTCAAATAGCACTAGACTTTGAAAGAGAGCAAGAAAGTAAAGTTTTGATCCTTCTAAGTAGTGACAGCTGGAATTAACAGGCCGAGATCATTCTGCTACGTGATCCAAGAATTCAGGAAGCAATCGAGCGCAAACACAAGAGACTTCACAGAATACGAAAGTGAATGAGTTCTAGAAAGTATGGCAAGAGAGTATAGGAAGGAAGCAACAGAAGATGAGCTTCAAAAAAAAGAATGAGACTAAACTCTGGGGGATATTTACAAGGAGATAACACCGCGTTAACAGCACTTTTCCTCTGCGAAATCTGCAATACTTTTATCGCCAAATTCACAAGCTGTCGCTTACAACCGTTAGCGACAGATTTCAGGCGAAAATGTCTGTTTTCACATCACCCCTTATGTTAGCAATAACTATCCCTAATGATATGCAAGATAGGCATTCCCGTGCAAAAACGGCCGCTAACTTCACATCGCAATATTTACAAGGGGATTCTTGAAGTTTGGAGGACCCAAAAAACTGCCTCTAACTGCAGTTAGAGGCAGTTTTTTAAGACCAGAAAATAGCTGGTCTTAAAAATGGAGAGAACCCTAGGGGCCTCATTTCAGCAGGTTTTGGTGCAGGACAGCGCTGCAAGCAATGTTGCTGTGCTGGCCTGCGACAAAACTACAGGGCAGGACTGTGCATCATCAATAAGATAGTGCGCATTCCTGGGCCTCACTCATTAAAAGTGTTGCAGCGCTGCAACAAGACAGCATTGCAACACTATTCACTACCCCCTTCTTGCGACACCACAGTTGCGCTGTATTCACTGGCCAGCGCTCCATGGCGTAAGTACTGACAGATACGTCTGGAATCCTGGCGTATCTGTCTGCGCTAAAGTCACGCATTGCTGCAGTCGTGTCACAACCATGACGCAACTCTTGCAATGCATGTGGCCATCTATCCTGTGGACTCAGTCAATCCTTAAGTATCTTGACAGCAGTCCCTTACGTGCCGTGCCATCTTGGGTAGCCATATGTACTGGCATGCAGTGCCATCCTTGATCATGGGTTGGCCACTGCGTTCGTCATCGCCGGAAGCTTGGCGGATTGCATACTTCGATTGGACTTGTATCCGATGGACTTGATCCAGGTGCGAGGGGGCAATGATGGCGGTGGTGTACGGTGGGCATGGTGAAAACGTGATGTATACAATGAGGGTTGATCCAGGAGAGTCCTTGGTGTGTCTGTAGTTGAAGGTCCTGCTGGCGGAGGAGATGTGCTCACAGTGAGTCCTGCTATGTGGCTTCCTGAGGTGACTAGCTGCTTGAGTCTGATGTTGGGGAGTTTCCTCAGGAGGGGTTGTTGTTCTGGTCACTGGGGTTGTCCAGGTGGAACTTGAGTTCGCCGAGTAGGATGTTGTCAGTGGATTGGAGAGACTGGTGTGCAATGCGGTCTACAATAGTATCGGAGAATGGGGGTCCATGGCCCGGGTGCCTGCAAATGAGGATGCCGCAGAGGATGGGGTTGGGGTTGGCCCGATCTGGTAGTTGAGGTGTTCCATGGTCACCGTTGGGTAATTAGAGTGCGTGGTCAGTCGGAGTGTGCTTCTATAGGTGATGGCAATGCCTCCTCCAGGACGATTGGGTGGTCCTTGCAGGTGATTTAGTAGCCGTCAGTATGGCGATGTCCGGTCCAGAACAGAGGTTGGTTCTGGCAGGTGATGTGGCGTCCAGGGTTGATGGCGAGGTGGGTGCTGGTGTCTTAGCGGTGGAGTGTCCGAGAGGAAGGGTGCTTGATGCTGAGCGAATTCCAGGGGCAGACGGATGCAGACCGGCTTGCCTATGGCTTGCCTTTGGCACGGGAGACATCCATTACAACGCAGGCATTACGCCGTAATACGTTTACAACGCAACACAACAATGCAGATGCCTTCACATCGAATTCTATTACAAAGCATTGTGAGGTCAGTAATGGGATATTTTTTAGTTTTAGGCTGGGTGTGGGTTTTGGGGTGACGGAGATGAAATTTGGGTTGTCTTATGGGGTAAGATTTGAAATTTGAGGTGTATTTTGGGGTCAAATAGGAAATTTGGAGTGTGCATTTGGGTCAAATATGATTTATAGGGTGTGTTTTTTGGGCTCAAAGATGAATTTTAGGGTTCGGGGTTTGCTTTGTGGTGCAAGGATTAGTTTTAGGATTACACTCACTGAAGTGGGAATAGGAATATTTGCATCTCTGCTATCCATGTTCTCCATGCTGGCTGTAATGCAGCCTGCATTGCGAACAGGACAGTGCACATGACTGCTTTGGGCGGCCTGAGTGGGCAAACCAAACTGTCATTGTGCACTTAAGTGGGCATGCCACTCCGCCTCTGCCCTGCTCTGTGAGTGGAGCAGCCCTACACACCCTCCCGCCCGCAAAGGAAACATAGCACGATTACATCAGGAAGTTATCATCATGTGATGATTTTTCCTCTTCCTGCACTGCTTAAAAGCAATGGGGCTACGCTCTTCTGCTAGAGCAGATGATCCACCACTGGGGGTGAGCAATCTACAGGTGCTAGGCCCAGGCGTCTCGGCCCCCGTGCCTCCTCCACTACGTGTCCCTCCTTCTCCTTACCTGGACATTTACACTGTGGCGCAATCAGCAGCACTCTCTCCAAATCTGTGACTCAGCCAGCAGGAACCTCAGCCAGGTGGGATTTCACAAGCCTGGGTACAGCAGTCACCAACAATTCTACTGGTGAACATCCTGATGCAGCTGATGCAACAGGGCCCCCATAAGCGTGAAGTTGCTGCGATCCCACCACACAAGTTCGGCTCAGCTCCGGGGCCTCACCATCCACAGTTTCCGGCCAGCGCAACATCATCTGGCCTGTGATGCAGAGAGGCACTGCCTACCATTGTTAATCCCCTCCGTGCACCCCGGTGTAGTGGTGGATTATAGTATGCGATGCAGACCTCCCTACGTTGGTGCGCAGGAGAGCCTATACCATTCACAGCTCTGAGGGGCTCAAAGCAGTCTTCTTACACAGGTCAGCAACGTGTCTCCATGCGACCTGCCAGACTCCACCACCAGGTGTAAGGGGCAATCGCCACGCCTCAATGTCTACTGCAACGGCTCATCAACTCCACAGCTCCTCTGCATCCCACTCCAAGCTCCAGATGCAGGTCCAGCGAGGCATCCAGGCTCCAGACGCTGGTCCAGCGAGGCAACCAGGCTCCAGACGCAGGTCCAGAGAGGCAACCAGGCTCTCATCCTTGTCATCCTGGATGTTGGGTGGCTTGAGGGGGGTTGTTGATGTGTACTGCACAAGGCCCTGGCTGCTCCATCCTGCATTTAACTGTATTTTGTTTCCTATTTTCTTTTAATGGTTGACTGATAGGCTACTTTCTCCATTAGAGACAAAAAGACTCACATTAGACTGACTAATGTGTGCTTTTTTTGCCGCTAATGGGCCTTTCTTTGGTTTTCGCCCACTAAAGCTGGAATTCCTATCGCCATCAGGCTATTGTTAGCAGCAGTTTTCACCACCGATCCATGAACCTATCGCCATGTAGCGACGTCTTGTAAATACATCGCTAACATGGCAATAGTTTTTCGCGGTAATCGGCGATTGTAAAAAACGGCCGCTAACTAGCGTTAGCGATAGTTATCGCCAGTCCTTGTACATATGCCCCTCAGTTTGGAATGGAATGAGCTTAAGAAAGTGATAATGACATCCAGGCAATCACTCAGTTGATGGATGTCCGGTAACGATGACAGCCGGAGGTACGGATAGGTGCTGTCTACTATAGCCTTAGAGCCTGATGTAGAGGGCTTTACCGACCATTAAAGGCCTGGTCCAGTGCTAAGGGCCCAACCCAAAGGCGAGGGACTTAAACAGGGAGGCGGGCCTTTAATGCCCTGTAGAGACCGCTACATAGGGCTCTGTGGCTATTAGAACATTCCGCCCATAGAGGGCAGAATGTTCTAATTTGGAAAACAAAGGCCTCACGGAGCCCGAGGAGGCTAAAATAGCCTCGGACTCCGTGAGACCTTTTTACACAGTAACAACTGTGAAAAAACATTGGAATGTTGATTCTCCAGGCTTCTACCAGCCACTGAAAGCCCAGAGCACTCCATTGTCTTCAATAGGGAGCTGAACATTCCAATGTTCTAATGGTGGATGGAGTTGCCGGTGCCATGCAACAGCTGTTGCAGAGTTTCCACCTTTGACAATGAAGGGCATGGGCGTGCTTTGTTACAGCCCTTTTTTATTTAGAAATGCAAAGGGTGGTGATTTAAAGGGAGAACTACCATCCACCTCTAGCTTACTACAGCAACTCCCTCTAACATGCTATATCAAATTAACAAATAACATGCAGTAGGTGGTCTGAATATCGTTTGCTAGTGTTTTTTTTAGCTGGCAAGGAATTCCCGAATTCCATCTTTTTTCACCCTGCAATTACAATAGTGGCTGAAGGACAACACACACATCTTCCTTCAAAGCCCCCTGCCTCAAACACGGAGCACTGACAAAAATGGTTACCTCATCCCTAATTGGTTACCTCATCCCTAATACATCTGCTGCAGAATATAGCAGTACACATTGGGATAAGGACACACTGCTTGAGCTCATAACAGGCAAGTCACTTTCCCATCCAATGAAACACCAAGATGCACCTGGTACAAAAAATTGGAACTTAAATAGAAAGAGATCAACTACAAACCAAGGTGCAGTGTATGTATATACATGGAGGCAGAGGACAGGATGAAGAGAAATGGGATGAGGGTAACGATGTTGACAGTAAATGGTGGATTACCAGATAGAATCCATCATCAAGAAGGTTACACATGGTTCAGGTGTTGCTTGAAGAGGAAGGTCTTCACAAACTTCGTGAAGAGCAGAAGGGAGAGAACTTGTCGGATCTGAGTGGGCAATAAGGTCCATATCTCAAGAGCATAGCATGAGAAAGCTTGTCATCTCTTGACAAAGATAATGCCCCAAATCTGAGGCGAAAAGTGTAACTGCAAAAAATGATAGACGGAATGCAGAATGATTCAAACATTCTCCCCCAGTCAAGAGATTTGGATTAAATCCATTGTTCTCTTGCCCACCATGCCACCCCAGTTTGGACCCAGCCATATGCAAATCAGTATTGACCCTGTGCCTCATGGGAACAGTCCAGAATGAACTACCAGGCCAGGTCCTCCTTGGACCGGAAACAAGCATCAGAGGCATAGCACAGCCCCCCTGCATCCCATGGCGCCCCTGCAGTGCAGGAGGACCCCCCACCAACCTTTCAGGGGCCCCAAATGATCATAAGGCCAATCAATATCTGTGAGATATGGGAGACTCAAGAGACCCTACTCTCATTCTCAGTGGGGGGGGGGGGGGGGGCATATTTTGCATTGCTCCACTGACCCAAAGTGGGGTTTCTTTTTGAAAAATGGGAAATGAATGGCCTTGACATGCTGGGAGTTTTCTCTGTCTTGACATATTTTTTTAAGCACCACACTTGATCTGGCCATGGTGTTTCCCACAATAGAGCTGCCTAATTCTCTGTAATTGGAAACACAGTAATTTCCTCACCATTAAGCGACCCCCTGGGTACTCATAGCCGAGCAGACTGGACATTTGTCAATTTTTGTCGCATGCTCTGTTGCAGCCCAACTTTGAATGAGGCCCTAAGCTGGCTGAAATGTTCCTTGGGGCATGGCTAGCTACACCTCATTCCTGACCCCCGCAATGACGTCTCTGACAGGGTCTGATGTGAGGCAGAACATTCGAACCCCCACTACCTTGGAAATCTCATCTCACATCTCATGGCCTGAGCCTCTCTGTTGTTTCCCCCCTTTTCTTTGTGCCATCAGCTTGGAGCCTGCCACAGTCATCTGTGATTGTTTCGTGTACGAGTGGCAGCTTATTTTAGAGCGCACTCAAGTCTGTCTCTGTTTCTTGCACTAGTGTTTGGCTTTTATATAGTTCTGGCGACTAAGGATCGATTTCAGGTCAATTTAATTTGTGGCGCATTTTGCACATTCAAAATGCAGCACTAAGTGCAACTAAAATTTGTTTTACACCCCTGTCATCTGCATTAGTTTTGACATTCAAACATTTATGCTAGAGATTGTTCAGAATTGTTTTTTTTTTTTTTTTGCGGCTTTACTTTACACGTGAACAGTCGTGGTTAGAATTAGTGGAAGCAATACAATGTTTTTTTATAATTTAGCAATACTTTTTTTCCACCTCTGTACTGCTTTTTCGTGCTTCTCTTTTCTTGCACTGAAAACAAAGTCAGTCTACTGGGGATCTGAGATTTTATTTCTGTAATTGAGGGGCGCTTGAAAGAGTTTCCGAGGCTTATATGTGCATTATGGAAAAGCAAATACAATGTGAGTTATTCACTGCATGTCTTTCCCCACTGAGGTCCATCGATTCTGTCCAGTGCACTAACACAGACAGAATAAAACTCTGTCCTGCATGAGACCAGAGAGCATTAAAGGGAACGAACATGGCCAGCACTTGACCTTCTTCACACCCAGTACTCTGCTTGAAAGAGCCCTTTATGGACTCTCTGACATAACAGGATATAGTTCAGTAAGTTTCCCAGCTAAGAACATTGTCCGGTTCTGAGTCACCACCGCTTTGGCTCTCACTTGATCCAAGAATCGCTGAGCAGTGAAGAGCTCAAAGCAAAAAAGCTTTCCAAAGTTGAGATAGCAAACTGGAAACTCTTTGGCGATGACCCTGAAAGATGAAGGTCAAAGCCAATTAAATATGCCCACATAGAGGGAGGGAGGGATGGAGTTTAAATCACAGGACTCGTCCTTCTGCCCCCTCTGCTCAGACTCCCCTCACCCCGCCACAAACAAGCCTTTGTGGACTCCGTTCCCCACAATCATCAAGAGGTGAAGGGAGGGCCACGTTTGCAAATTGTGTACTTCCTTCAGAGTTGAAATAGTCGGCCGCAGGGGCGTAGCTCTCCATCGTGCTGAAGTTACAGTGGCACCTGGGCGAGAGATCTCGTGGGCCCACTGTATCTTGGACATTGTTTTATTTTGCCACCCAGCCACATTTCCAAGGGGCCTTTTTCCTGGCCCTTGGGCCCATTTCACACTTTCCTCCCCACTGTCTGCGCACTTGAGCAATCAGCTGCCTTTTGTCCATTTTGTTGTTGAGATGCTCAAAAAGCATACAAGCAATGACAAAGGCAATAGGTCTGGTTTTGTGTTTAAAGAGAATATTTTGTCTTATGAACTTGAGGGTGAATTCTGTCAATAGTTTTGCAGATAATGGGAATCGAAGTCAGCAGCGGCTTCTAAGTTATGGCCGAAGAGCGTCGTCACGCCAGCTAGTAGGCACACACATTACTAAATTGGTAATAAATACCATTTTATTTTGGATGCAGGCTCGCGCTGTTAGAGCGCGGGGGCAGGAGGCGGGGCTGATTCGTGCAATTTCACTAGTACTGCAGCCCCTTCCAGTGTGCATGTCAGATTGGTCGGCTGTCTACAGCCAGCCAATCTGACATGCGCAGTTCAGCCTGCACAATCCGAGGGCTAAGAAACAGCAGGGGGATTGCAGCCACAAGGCCCCCAGCCACAAAATGAGCGCTGGGTTAGCAAGCTCCAATCAATTTGGTTGGAATCACATTACACAAGGGAGGAAGTCCTTCCCTTTTCTGCTGCGAGCTGGAGTCACCATGGAGTAGTCAGACACCGGATGTGGTTCTGTGCAACATATATGGAGAGTTTTTTGGGCATCTCTCCCTATCACATTTTAATGTTACCGGTCGCCACTGATCGATGTAGTGCACCTGCTATGAGTGTGATATGTGTTTGGGAAAGAGGGGTACACACAGGAGAAGAAACTTGTATGTTGCAGCTCCCCTAGCCTCAAATCACTTCACAGCTGTGATAGCTTTTCTATCTTCGAAGTCTTTAAATTATGGACTAACACTTCCATTCTGAAAGTTATTCATCACATTCGGTAATGTAGTTACCTTGTATAAGTGTATTACTTGATATATTGGTTAGAGTGCTGTATTCGTCTGGTGAAGGAGACTGTGGTACGCTAGTGCGGCATTTGTTTAATGCAGAGAGGCAACAGATTTGCTGAAAATTTACTTTTTGTTTAATGAAGACTCTACTTGTATCTGTAATCTTAAGTGGTATTTCTATGCTATTGATTTAATATTGTTTAGTGATGTGAGGTAGTCACATGTGATATTCCAGAAATGGGTTAGTCCATCTGCTGCAAGGCTTGCACTTGTTGGGTGAACACTGTGCTTGCTATGAGTGTAATACTTATTTAGTGAAGAGGTGAAGGGCCAGATTTACAAAGGTTTTGTTGTCCGCTTGGTGCTAATTTTATAACACAGGCCCGGCACAAAATCCTTTAATAGATTTACAACGCAAATTGGTATTTGCATTGGTTAGTTAAAGAAAGTAACACAAGCCAGTGCAAAGGGCTGCTCTATGTTAGTCTGTGTCAAAGGGACGTTCCATGGGTGGGACCTGGGCATTCCTGTCTACCCACCCATGGTTTTTGGCACGTTAAGTTAGGTTATGTTACTGGGATTTTTTAAGCGCTATGTTACCCTGGGGTGTCCTGGCGCAGGGCTTACAGACTATTTTTATTTATTTATTTATAGATTGTTTTTTTTTTTTTTTTTTTTAAGAAAATAGCCATGTTTTTAAGCCTTTCCTAAACGGGAAAAGCTCAGTTGAGTTTCTGAGAGGGAAAGGCAGACTAATCCACGCCTTGGTAGCGCCGTTCCGAAAGCTTCTGCCTCCCCAGCTAGATTTGTTGTAGCTGGGGAGGATCACTTGTTTGGCTTGCAAGGAGCACAGAGCTCTACCAGGAACATACCACTGTATTGAGTGTCTCAGGAAATCGGGACCATTGCCATTGAGAGCCTTAAAAGCTTTGCACAGGGCCTTGAACTGAATTCGCTGTTTAACAGGGAGCCAATGAAGAGTTCTAAGTCCTGACCTCACCGAGAGAAACCTGGGAGTACCTGTGAGCATCAAATAACAAACAGTGGAAAAGGGGCCTGAGGGGAGTACTGTTTAAAGACCTATTGGTATCTTGTCCCCCAACTTAGCAATAAATAACACGAGAGATACCACAAGTCTGTATGCAGGAACCTAAATAGTGTTCAATCTGTAAGACAAAACCACAAGGTTAATGTACAGAGTATGACAAACCTAAATGATACGGATGTAAATAAACGGAGAAGAAATGATTGCAAAAACACCCTACTCAGTGCTCAGAAAAATACCCATCAGCCCGCTCATTAGCGGATCATCGTCATCTGGGTGGTTGGTTGAAAATTGTGGTGTCCAGTATGCCCTTCCTCAGGAGCACCTGAGGCTAGCAGAACTTGGACCACTCTGTTGACCCTCAACCATTAGAGATGACCCAGTGCAGGTTGAAAAAGAGGGGTATTAAGTTGCAGTGCTCAGAACATTGTGTAAGAAATGAGAAAAAGGATGAATTGTAATCCAAGTGTGCTAAAAATACCTAACTTGATGTCCTATAGAGAACTTTATTGGGTCTGACCATCAAGGTGGTATGATTAAAATGCAGTGTGAGAAAATAGCATGCAAGGAATTGCTATTTACCATGATAGTGAACTGGTCGACATGTTTCAGCCTATATAGGCTTTCTTCAGGACCTATGATACTCTACTGCAACGTTGTACTCACTGTGAAAACTACAGAACCACTCCACTTCCTGTTAGTAAGGAAGATGGTATTTCTTCTCCTGTATGTGAAAAAAATGATACAAGTGAAAAAACTAACAACCCTTGTTGTAAATTACAGGGACTCTCGCATACTTCTGATGCTTTGATTAGTCCTCTATTATTCAACTCACCCAAATTGTTGGGAGGAACAACCTCACCTCACCTGGCACTATCTCAGAGTGATGGAGGCCACGCACTGAAAAAGAAAAAGTAAGCAAAACATGCGTTTCAGATAACCAGTATTAGACTTAGAACAGTCAAAAATAATAGTTAATACACCTACAGCCACACAAAATATAGCAGTTTAGGAGGCTACAGATTCTAGATGGCAAAACCCTGTTGTTTAGAATGTCATGTATCAATTCCAAGGACCTGACCCTTGTATTAGGATCTGCGTCATGAGTAGTTTTATATGTCCCAGAACAAGTGAGGAAGGAACCCCATTGCTAGAGCCCCACCAAGGGATATCTAAAGGGGGCATTAGCGCTTATGCTCTAGTCAATGCTCTAAAGTATAGCTAGCTCGCATTGAGAATGAGAAGAAAAATCGCATTGATGGAGAAAAAACTGTCTCATTATCAGACAGTAGGTGTAAAAGCGAAATTGCTCGTCTCAAGTCCTCTTAAGCTTCCATAATTCCTAGAAAAAAAGCGCCCAAAGAAAAGGAACACAAGAGGATGTGCGCTCTCACCTCTCCGTCGTTGCCTCGCTCCTTATCGTGAGCCGAGGGGGAGGTGAAGCTGCTTGGTCTGCCGTCGTAAGATATATGGCGGCCGCGGACCTCACAGAGAGCAACCACCTCACTCGATGGTGATACGTTCTGTTTAGCAACCATTCGTGTCGCTGCATTTTGAAGAAAAAACGGTGTCGATTATACATGCTGTCACTTTGCGCAAAACGGGCCCTGATTGGCCAACCAGTATGTATCGAAGACCGTGATTGGTCCGATGTTAACCAATGGATTACGGACTCAGCTTTGTTTGCCTTGCTGCGTGCGGTAAAACACACTCACTATGTAGCATATAAATGGCCTCTGCACAAATTGTCTAAATACAAAACGGTCAGTATCCATGAGACCGGGAAATTATGCTTGCTTATATGTGTGTCTCTATTATGCAGATTGCCCGCAATCTCAAAGGAGATGTCGAGCCTTAGTTCCAAGTGTAACACCCCCAGTTCCGAAGACTGTGATTGGTCAGGTGTCGACCAATGGACTACGGACCCAGCTATTGTTTACCTTACTGTGTGCGATAGAACAAATTCCCTTTGTGGCATATAGATGGCACGATTAAACCATCTCTGCACATATTGTCTCCATACAGAAACGGTCAGTTTCCATGGAACCGGGAAATTATGCATACATGTGTTTCTCCGTTCTAAAGCTTTCCCGCGATCTCGAAAAAAGGGGGGATGTCGAGCCTTAGTTCAACATGTAACCACCCCAGTGCCAAGAGCGGAAAAACTAGTCTAGCAGTACCTTTAGGAGTAAATGCCTGCAGAAGTGAACGTGTGTCACCCAAATGTAAAAGGGAAACTAAAGTTTACTCATTATCCTGATGAACTCTGTAATTGTCATGCTTAGTCATCACGAGATATCGCAAAAGCGCTATATCACTTAAAAATGGCCCCACAATATATAGTCAAGGGGAAAGAAAGTGAATGTTATAAAGACAACGAGTCGTCTTTTAAGCATGAGTGTGGCCGCTGAGGCTAGCTGAGAAAGTCGGTCAGACAGTAACAAAACAAAACCAAATACAATGCTGCACCTTGCAGGATGTATGTACTTGAAAAGGTATTATGTAACCCCGTGTGCATCTACTCTATCACCTTCTCTTGTCAGGAGGAAAAGGATGTCGGAGTATGCTAGTACTGTGGTCAACTATAGCTGAGGTCCCTAGAGTCTATGTGTGGGTATGACTGGAGAAGTGTTCATTAGAGGTGAAGCCATGGGATTTCATCATTCAAACCCTCTGTGTCACATTTCAGTTTATACACCCATTTTTGTTCTTTCCTCAATAGAAAAAGGGATATGTCTGTGACATGCTTGGGTATGTATGGTTGTTCTAAAATCACCCACTTCATGTCCTCTGCCTGGTGTTTCTCATCAAGGAAATGGGACGTGAGCCGAGTGGCTTGTTTACTGCGTCGGATCATACTCTTGTGTTCTTGGATGCGCAGTTTTATTTTCCTTGTTGTCATCTGTATGTATCTTAAACCACAAGGGCATGTGATTAGATACACAACTTTATCACTGTTGCAATTTGTGTGGCGTTTGAGTAGCCAGGGTCGAGTTGTGCCTATGTCCACCGATAGGGTTTTTTTAGTTTGAGGACACACTGAGCAGTTCCCGCACGGGTAATGGCCCTGTACAGGAGGTAGGTTCCACAAAGTGGATGTGGAGCCTTCTAGAGTCTCTCGAGGTCTGGTGTGGACTAACTCATCTTTCAGATTCGTTCCTCTTTTAAATGAAAAAAGTGGAAGAGGGATCTTTTCACCAGAACTGTTCAAGATCTTCCATTTCTGTCTGATAATCTTTTGAAGTTTAGACGAGGAAGTATTGAACGTAGTGACACATACCAATTTGTTCAATGGTGGTTTTTCTACCGGTACCTCTAAAAGAGCCTCCCGATGGTTGTTTGATGCTCGTCTCAAAGACTTTTTTTATAAGATGCCCAGGGTAGCAGCGCATCTTGAGTTTGTTTGAAAGATCTTTGGCCTGTGCACGGAAATCTGATATGTCTGAGCAGTTCCTTCTTACCCGTAAAAACTGTCCGAAGGGTAGATTTTCCCTTAACGAACGCGGGTGGTAGCTGTCGAATCTCAACAGTGAGTTACGCGCCATCGGTTTCCTGTACAGGGAACTAGCTAGATGACCAGCGTCTGGGAAGATCTCCAAATCCAAAAAAGGCAGTTTTTCTTTGCTATGTTCTAAGGTGAACCTTAAGAACCGATTTTGGTCATTGAGCCAGATATGAAAGGCCAGTAAAGATTGTTTGTCCCCACGCCACACCACCAAGATGTCATCTATGTACCTCTTCCACACCTTCAAATGTTGAAGGTGTGGATTGGTGGTGTTGAGTATATGTTGGGATTCAAACCTGTGAACATATAAGTTCGCCAGACTCGGCGCGAATTTACTGCCCATTGAGGTCCCAGATATCTGCAGATATAGGGAATCCTCAAAAGAAAAAAAGTTTTCCGTCATTGCAATCCTCGCAAGTTCTGTGATAAAGTGGACAGGCGTTATACTGTCTGGGGGAGACTCTTCCAGAAGTTCTTGGATCGTTTGTAATGTCTCCCTCTGCGGTATACAAGTATATAATGATTCAACATCAAAGCTAGCTAGGATGTCACAGTCTGTATTGAACTCAACTTCGGGAAGTAAGCGAAGGACATCTTTAGTATCTTGAAGAAATGATGGCATCTTTTTGACCAGCGGATTCAGAAAGGCATCTACAAAAGATGATAAAGGTTCTAAAAGAGAACCAATCCCAGAGATGATGGGCCGACCCGGCGGTGGTCTAGTCGGTTTGTGAACTTTAGGTAGAGTATAGAAGTAGGGGATGGTTGGAAATTTAGCCACCAAATAGGTAGCCTCTTGTGGTGTGATCCATCCTTCTGTACTAGCTTCTTCTACCAGGTTTTTAATTTCATTTGTGAGTCTCGCTGTGGGATCCTCCTCGAGCAGAATGTAGAATTGATTGTTCCCTAGTTGTCTAAGGCATTCTGCGCGATAAGCCGTGGAATCTTGTATTACAATAGCCCCACCCTTATCTGCTGATTTTATTGTGATTTTGGTGTCTCCTGATAGGGTCTCAAGTGCAGTTCTCTCTTTTTTCGACATGTTTTGATAACCATCGTGGCTAGAGAAATCCAAAGATTTCATGTCGTGTAGAACTGCGGCTTCAAAGGTACTGACTTTGGAAGGTACCTGTTGGAGCAAAGGCATGAAAGTGGATTTCCCTCTTAGTCCTGTGTTGGTGTCTGTGGGGGTTTCATGTACCTTATCTTTGAAAAAGTAGTGTAGTCTCACAGTCCTAAAAAACCGCTCCATTTCTTGACGGATTTGGAACGGTTCCCCAGTATTAGTGGGAACACATCCTAGCCCTTTGTTTAGTACTGCTTTCTCCAAAGGGGTTAACACCCGTGTGCTCAGGTTGACTACAAGATTTTCGGTAGAACCAAACATAATGTTAGTATGTTCCATGTCCGGTGGGTCAGTCGGAGTTATAGGTTCTCTGCCCATTGTACGTGGCCTTGACTTTGGCCTCTCCGCCTCCCTCGATTCCCTCCCCGGCCTTGGCCTAAAAAAGGCTGGTTGTAAGGGTGTGGTTGCATAGGGTAATTGGACATTGGCATTGGGAACTGGGGATAACCCCATGGGGCTGGTGGCCACCATGGTCCCGGCTGGTACATATTGCCACGTGTATTGAATCTCCGATTGGGGCGACCACCTCGACCTTTGCCTCTTACCTGACCTGTACCACTATTATCTGAATCAGAGGAATCTGCATCTGAAGAAGTGGCATACGTGGAACCATAAGTCTGTTTCTGTTTATTCACGTCAGAGGGAGTGTAGTTGTCGCTGGTATAGGGGTACACTTTTTCGTGTGAAAACTTTGCCAAATCCTTTTTAAATTTTTCTATCTTTGCAAAGAAAATGGGGTCTTTGTACTCCTTATTAGCTTTATTCGAATCTTCCTGTTGTTTTTCGATTTTTTTGGTAGTTAGTGTTGTCTTGATCTGTCCTTCAAGGACCTGAATCTCAACTAGGATAGCATCTGCAATCTTTTTTGCAGTGGCGATAATCAGGATCAACCAGTCCCTAGTACAGCGCCAGGCTATTAGAGACAAATCTTTGATGAAAGTTTTATCCGTCAAAAAAAGTCTTGGCGCATTGGTGACTATGAGGCCCGTGGGTGCACATTTCCCATGTAAATATTCAGCCATTATCTGACCATGTATTGTGGTCCGAGAGTGGCTTTTCTTCAGGTTGAGTACTGTATCCCAATCTCCAACAGTTGGTGGAGTGGGAGTGGGAATTTGGTCTAGCATGCTGGGATTATCAGTTAGAATTGAAGCCAGAGTGTCATCATCGAACCCAAGACCTCCAAAATCAGCCATAGTGTGGTTGCTAAAGTGAAAAGAATACGCATGAATTGCAAAAGTTCTTTTTGTGCTCACAAAAGAGGCCCGCAGCCTAAGCTGCACAGTAGCATCAAATAACAAACAGTGGAAAAGGGGCCTGAGGGGAGTACTGTTTAAAGACCTATTGGTATCTTGTCCCCCAACTTAGCAATAAATAACACGAGAGATACCACAAGTCTGTATGCAGGAACCTAAATAGTGTTCAATCTGTAAGACAAAACCACAAGGTTAATGTACAGAGTATGACAAACCTAAATGATACGGATGTAAATAAACGGAGAAGAAATGATTGCAAAAACACCCTACTCAGTGCTCAGAAAAATACCCATCAGCCCGCTCATTAGCGGATCATCGTCATCTGGGTGGTTGGTTGAAAATTGTGGTGTCCAATATGCCCTTCCTCAGGAGCACCTGAGGCTAGCAGAACTTGGACCACTCTGTTGACCCTCAACCATTAGAGATGACCCAGTGCAGGTTGAAAAAGAGGGGTATTAAGTTGCAGTGCTCAGAACATTGTGTAAGAAATGAGAAAAATGATGAATTGTAATCCAAGTGTGCTAAAAATACCTAACTTGATGTCCTATAGAGAACTTTATTGGGTCTGACCATCAAGGTGGTATGATTAAAATGCAGTGTGAGAAAATAGCATGCAAGGAATTGCTATTTACCATGATAGTGAACTGGTCGACATGTTTCAGCCTATATAGGCTTTCTTCAGGACCTATGATACTCTACTGCAACGTTGTACTCACTGTGAAAACTACAGAACCACTCCACTTCCTGTTAGTAAGGAAGATGGTATTTCTTCTCCTGTATGTGAAAAAAATGATACAAGTGAAAAAACTAACAACCCTTGTTGTAAGTTACAGGGACTCTCGCATACTTCTGATGCTTTGATTAGTCCTCTATTATTCAACTCACCCAAATTGCCCTTGTGGTTTAAGATACATAGGGATGACAACAAGGAAAATAAAACTGCGCATCCAAGAACACAAGAGTACGATCCGACGCAGTAAACAAGCCACTCGGCTCACGTCCCATTTCCTTGATGAGAAACACCAGGCAGAGGACATGAAGTGGGTCATTTTAGAACAACCATACATACCCAAGCATGTCACAGACATATCCCTTTTTCTATTGAGGAAAGAACAAAAATGGGTGTATAAACTGAAATGTGACACAGAGGGTTTGAATGATGAAATCCCATGGCTTCACCTCTAATGAACACTTCTCCAGTCATACCCACACATAGACTCTAGGGACCTCAGCTATAGTTGACCACAGTACTAGCATACTCCGACATCCTTTTCCTCCTGACAAGAGAAGGTGATAGAGTAGATGCACACGGGGTTACATAATACCTTTTCAAGTACATACATCCTGCAAGGTGCAGCATGGTATTTGGTGTTGTTTTGTTACTGTCTGACCGACTTTCTCAGCTAGCCTCAGCGGCCACACTCATGCTTAAAAGACGACTCGTTGTCTTTATAACATTCACTTTCTTTCCCCTTGACTATATATTGTGGGGCCATTTTTAAGTGATATAGCGCTTTTGCGATATCTCGTGATGACTAAGCATGACAATTACAGGGTTCATCAGGATAATGAGTAAACTCTAGTTTCCCTTTTACATTTGGGTGACACACGTTCACTTCTGCAGGCATTTACTCCTAAAGGTACTGCTAGACTAGTTTTTCCACTCTTGGCACTGGGGTGGTTACATGTTGAACTAAGGCTCGACATCCCCCCTTTTTTCGAGATCGCGGGAAAGCTTTAGAACGGAGAAACACATGTATGCATAATTTCCCGGTTCCATGGAAACTGACCGTTTCTGTATGGAGACAATATGTGCAGAGATGGTTTAATCGTGCCATCTATATGCCACAAAGGGAATTTGTTCTATCGCACACAGTAAGGTAAACAATAGCTGGGTCCGTAGTCCATTGGTCGACACCTGACCAATCACGGTCTTCGGAACTGGGGGTGTTACACTTGGAACTAAGGCTCGACATCTCCTTTGAGATTGCGGGCAATCTGCATAATAGAGACACACATATAAGCAAGCATAATTTCCCGGTCTCATGGATACTGACCGTTTTGTATTTAGACAATTTGTGCAGAGGCCATTTATATGCTACATAGTGAGTGTGTTTTACCGCACGCAGCAAGGCAAACAAAGCTGAGTCCGTAATCCATTGGTTAACATCGGACCAATCACGGTCTTCGATACATACTGGTTGGCCAATCAGGGCCCGTTTTGCGCAAAGTGACAGCATGTATAATCGACACCGTATTTTCTTCAAAATGCAGCGACACGAATGGTTGCTAAACAGAACGTATCACCATCGAGTGAGGTGGTTGCTCTCTGTGAGGTCCGCGGCCGCCATATATCTTACGACGGCAGACCAAGCAGCTTCACCTCCCCCTCGGCTCACGATAAGGAGCGAGGCAACGACGGAGAGGTGAGAGCGCACATCCTCTCGTGTTCCTTTTCTTTGGGCGCTTTTTTTCTAGGAATTATGGAAGCTTAAGAGGACTTGAGACGAGCAATTTCGCTTTTACACCTACTGTCTGATAATGAGACAGTTTTTTCTCCATCAATGCGATTTTTCTTCTCATTCTCAATGCGAGCTAGCTATACTTTAGAGCATTGACTAGAGCATAAGCGCTAATGCCCCCTTTAGATATCCCTTGGTGGGGCTCTAGCAATGGGGTTCCTTCCTCACTTGTTCTGGGACATATAAAACTACTCATGACGCAGATCCTAATACAAGGGTCAGGTCCTTGGAATTGATACATGACATTCTAAACAACAGGGTTTTGCCATCTAGAATCTGTAGCCTCCTAAACTGCTATATTTTGTGTGGCTGTAGGTGTATTAACTATTATTTTTGACTGTTCTAAGTCTAATACTGGTTATCTGAAACGCATGTTTTGCTTACTTTTTCTTTTTCAGTGCGTGGCCTCCATCACTCTGAGATAGTGCCAGGTGAGGTGAGGTTGTTCCTCCCAACAATTTGGGTGAGTTGAATAATAGAGGACTAATCAAAGCATCAGAAGTATGCGAGAGTCCCTGTAACTTACAACAAGGGTTGTTAGTTTTTTCACTTGTATCATTTTTTTCACATACAGGAGAAGAAATACCATCTTCCTTACTAACAGGAAGTGGAGTGGTTCTGTAGTTTTCACAGTGAGTACAACGTTGCAGTAGAGTATCATATGTCCTGAAGAAAGCCTATATAGGCTGAAACATGTCGACCAGTTCACTATCATGGTAAATAGCAATTCCTTACATGCTATTTTCTCACACTGCATTTTAATCATACCACCTTGATGGTCAGACCCAATAAAGTTCTCTATAGGACATCAAGTTAGGTATTTTTAGCACACTTGGATTACAATTCATCCTTTTTCTCATTTCTTACACAATGTTCTGAGCACTGCAACTTAGGAAGGGCATACTGGACATCACAATTTTCAACCAACCACCCAGATGACGATGATCCGCTAATGAGCGGGCTGATGGGTATTTTTCTGAGCACTCAGTAGGGTGTTTTTGCAATCATTTCTTCTCCGTTTATTTACATCCGTATCATTTAGGTTTGTCATACTCTGTACATTAACCTTGTGGTTTTGTCTTACAGATTGAACACTATTTAGGTTCCTGCATACAGACTTGTGGTATCTCTCGTGTTATTTAGTATTCTGCAGTTTTATATAGCACTGGCTAGACCCAGAGGTATCCGAGCGCTTTACATGAGGATCAGCGAGTTACATGTTACATAGTTACATCAATTAAATCAAAGAATCACAGAGGGAGGGGAGGGGGATTGAAGGAAACACAATGAAGAAACGAGGAAAACAGTGTCAGATGACCGGCTGGGTAGGTGATGGCTGAGCGGGTGAAACCAGGCCCAGACTCCTCTATAGCTGCATATGCCAGTTCCACCGGGAATCGGCCAAGGTTGCTCGTACATCGAGGTAAGTACAAACAGTTTTGGTATCCACCCAGGGGGCATCGTCAAAGGTCCATCGAAAGTTCCATCAAAGTTCCATTGGGAATGGGCCATGTTGATGTGATATGCATAATGTTCACGATTTCAGTCCGGGGCATCGTCATAGAACAATTTGCAGCACCAATCCTGAAGTTACTGGGAAGCTAAGATTTACTGTAGGGTCGAAATGCACACAATAGCAATGCTTCAAGGGGACAAGCCAGAACAGCCATCCTAAGGTCTGGCATATAGACTGTGTAGGCCAGGGGTTGAAGGGCACTTGGTATTTGCCCCAAGTAATAGTCTCATGAAAAAGCCCAGCCTTCATGTGTGAGCAGCGAGGGCCTTTTGGGGGAGCTTGATTTAGACGCACAGATTTTAGCTAAGGCTGCTTACTAAGAAATCTCCGGCCGCCATTTTAAGCTCAGGCAGGCCATAAAGCTGCTTCCAGACGAGTCACTATTGGGCAGGAGGGGGGGTGGGGGGGGGGGAGCATTCTGCTGGTCCCCTGGGATAAAATTGCTGATGGCTGCTTCGCTACGCCCCTGCAACTCGAGTGGTTGTTGTATACATTTAGGCTATGTCGGCCACCATTTTAGAAATAGGCAGGTCGCGTATCAGTGTCCCGTTGAGTATTTGGTTAGCGCGGGTAAGGGGCACTCCACCATCCCCTCCTGGTGCAGGGCAGGCCAATACCAGTCTTTTTAATTTCACCCCACATTGGAATTACACACGGCTCGCAGTCCCGCCGTTTCTGTGTCTTCCCCCGCAACTCACCTTCTGACTCGTTTCACTCCACCCGGTGGAATCCTCTGTGGCTGGCTTTGTTACAGGATAAGAGCTTGCAGCACACTCCAATGTGCATCCGGCCTCCTGGCCCCATGAGGAACAAAGGGCACTGCAATGAGCGCCGAGGGGGACCCCAATCCAAAATGGCGGGTCGTCGTTCCGCAGGTCCGTTCACGCTCTGTTTACAGCCCAGCAACAGCACTACAGCCGGGGACTGCCAGTAGCCCCAGATCTGCAACGGCAGCTCCACACCAGTGCCACACTCAGGGCCCACCCGCACACGCCTTGGACATTTGTGCCCTGGATAGGGAGTCCCGGGATCGCAGATGCAGGCCAAACCGCTCGTTGGGGCTCGGTGAGTAGGTCCCCGCAAGATAACATGAAACATAACCACCTCAGTCCTTCCTTCCTGAATGTTAATATAGAGGCTATTGCAGTAATCCAGTCGTGACAGGATGAGAGCTGTGACGGCTGTCTTCAAACTGTCTTTCGGGAGGAGGAGTTTGATTTTCCTCAATATTCTAAGAATATGAAAGCAGGATGAGACAACCCTGCTTATTAGAACCCCTAAGGAGAGTTTTGAGTCAAGAAACCATATCTACTAATAATAGTAGGCAGTGCTTTTCTCCAAAAATAAATGCCACTTAAAAGCAGGCGTTAGAAAGGAGAAAGGCTTTTTTTACTCCTAATTTTTCCCACTGCACTGTACAGCTCACATACAAAGTACAAAAAGTTTTAAAGTTAGTCTAAGCATAGTAGTTTGTACTGGAAGTTTACCCTTCCAGTACAAAACCTATGCTTTACTCACTTGGACCTGCGGTGCAAAGGTGTTTGCGTGGCACTAGGCAGCTCGGTTCTCCACCAGCGCTGGGGGGAGAGCAAGAAAGTGTCATATATGTGTAGGTATGGTGCCTTCCTGCTTTCTTCTTCCTCTCACGTAATAAAGCAACTTTGGGTGCTGCACTGCATTGTGTAACAGGTTCTTAAGACTTGGCCATTGTGTCCTTGCTTTACGTGTGGAACTTCTAAAAAGGGCTAGTGTACTTACTATGATTGAGGTGTTAGCTTGGTGTAGAGATTTACTACACTTGGTTTGGTTGTATTATTGGGGAGGGGTAATATACTTGCTGTGAGTGTGATGTTTGTTGTAAAGCAGGGGTTTGGACTTTCTGAGGGTAAACATTTGTTATTCAGCACCAAGATACCCTCGGGTGAACCTGCGCTTTACAAATACACATTATGTTATGTTACCTGATGTTATCTTGTGTCATGTCATGTTATGTTATGATGCTGACAGGCAGCTAATGGGTTTGGCGATTACAATTATTGGCTCGGATAGGGAGTAAAAATCAAAGGTGCCCCAAGGCAGTTTTGATGTAGAGGCTGCAACCCTAATATGTCACTGAATGTGTATGACATCACATCTATTAAAGGGACCTAGGCAAAGTGAAAGCGTATTTAGGAAGGACACATGCAAGGGGTATGATAACATTTGGCCCTAGAACTGCCACAACATAAAATGCAGCAACAATGCGCCTGAACAAGATAATGCTTTGAGCAATGTTGTGTTTACTCTAAAACCATGCATTATTGCACTCTGTAGAAAAAAGAACAGATGTATCTAACATGATGTATGGCTTGTGTAGTTGGATTTTTATGAAACTGCTCCAAATAAACCCGTTATTGTATATTTCTTGCAGCCAACTCATAGAGTGAACCCCTAAAGCATGTACTGTTGGGACAGGGGGACATACGTTTGAGGAAGAAATCCAATAGTGGTCTTCAAGTGCATGGACCAGTACTCATACATCATTACCTTGCAAAATTAAATAGCTGAACCTTAAAACTACTGATATATTGGGGGTATATATTAAGTCATCAACTGGCTCATCTTCAATGAGATTGTTCAATATATATATATATATGTTTTCTTAACTAAATTGTGAGTCGCCAAAACGAACTGTTGTTGACGGACCATTTGGAAACAATCCAATGTTGACAGTCATCTTATTCTGGCAGGGAATTTTAATGTAACCTTTGAACTATTAGATCTCATTCAAACTCTCACGATGGAGGAAGAGGAGGAAAGGTGTATTCTTGGTTAAGGAAACCTCCTTTAAAGAAATAGTCAAAGGTTGCAATACAAGCTGGATCACTAACATTATCACATGGCTTGTTAACGTGTAATGGTCGCTCACTATCAGATAAGGAGGCCAGTTTCACCTTCAAGAGGGCGCTGTCTAGAAGCAAAATTGAATACATCTTACTTGATTTACATTTATGGCCCAACCTACAGGATAAGAAGGTTGTCAATAGAAATGATAGTGATCTCAACGCCTTATCGCTGGTATTGAGGAACATTACCCTGTCAAACTGTCAACACACAGTTTACCAGTAATTATAAAAGACAGAGCAATTGGCCTACCATACTGTCTAATGTGGATATACTGGCATGTATTTACACATTCGTTATTGATGCTGTAGGTTTGTTTAATGACCCAGTTTGAGAAGAAATCTCTATTATGCATACTTTCAAGGACCTACTTGAATAAATGGGGCTGCATTTCTATAGAAGCGTGAAGGTAAAACCATACAAACAGAAAGGCACACTTTGGTATGATAAGCAATGCAGACAGGCCAAACTAAAATTAATGCCCGCTATAAAAAGTGGTAATAGAGATTCTATAGCTATGGGGAGGAAATAATATAAAAAAACATGCAGCTAGAGGCCAAAAAGGACTGGGCGGAAAGGAATTCATGAGAACTGGCCAGTGCCGCAATTAGAGAGATAGTAGAGCTTTTTAGCGCTTATTTGTACATTGATCATACTATGCTGTAAGGAAAGAAGAGTTCAACATCCAGCCACATATTTGGGTACAGCCTTTCACTGATCTTTACTGTGATCAGACTAGGAACGAGGGTGCAGATGTATAAGGGAACCATCTGAATATAGTGTGTGACCGTGAGTGTGTTCCGTCAATCTTTTTTACCATGAAAGAAGCTTTCTCAGTCATAGATAGCCTGAAAACGGGGAAAGCTCAAGGGTTGGACAAGATACCAGGGGATCGCTACCATTCCAAGCCGTCTGTATGGGGCTTCATATTGAACATAGTATCTAAGGCCGTAGCCAAGGGGGTAGAGATACTGGAACCATGGAGAGGAACAGAAATAATTCCAATCCACAAAAGGGAGATAAAGATAACCCAGCTAATAATAGACTGTTTAGCTTGATAGACAATGCTAAAAAATGTTTAGCAGTCAGCTGTTGGCAAAAACACAAACCTGAATGGAAGGAAAATAATTGTAGTTGCATCTTGCGGCAGGCTTCATATCACACACAAGTACTATAGATCAGGGGGCCCAGGCGGACACCCTAGCTGTGCTGGGACCGGTCGCCAGCGGTGCGCTGGTCCCGCACAGGTGGCAATTAGGATGCCACCACCACCATGGCGGTGGCATACTCCATTCCCAGCATTATGGCGGGCGGTGCTCACAGCACCGCCCGCCACGATGCTAAGAATGCCTTGTGTACATTGTAATGCACAAGGTGACAGGCACCTCAAGGTGCCTGCCAACATGTCCATGGCAATGCAGGGAGGTACCATAGGTACCCCCTATGTACACCCCCCCAAACACCCAAAATCCTGGGGGCACACAACAGGCCCCCGTAAGAGTTTTCTGCATTCCTTTCCGTGGCGGCATGGAAAGACATGTACCCGCACCCATGCTAAGATGGATGGTGGTGTCTAGTAGACATCGCCACCATATTAAATCCTTTTCCGCCCGGTCGACTTATCGACCTGGGGAAAAGCGGCAGACGGTATTCCCGTCCGCAGCAGTACCCCCGCCATACTAATATGGTGGGGGGAAATGGGTCGCAGGTGGGGAAGGATGTAGGGCGGATTGCCACCGCCATGCAGGTGGTGGTGATCCGCCCTACATCCTAATGGACCCCCGGGTGTTTTGTTTCATTCTAAGCATTTGGATATCTATAGTGTTAAACAGAGGCCATCTATGTGTGGTATTCATTGACCTGTGGGTAGCTTTTGATTTCATTCCCTGTGTGAAACTATGGGCTGCGCTTAAATATGTGGGAATGTAATAACTATGCACAAATAAGATGGGTAAGGGATGGCAAATTGAGCATATTAACGTCAAGAGGTGAGTTCATTAGGGCTGTGTTTTAGCACCAACCCCTTTCACCCTCTACATAAATAGGGTAATTGACACACTTTATGACTGCAACTGTGACCCTCCTAAACTGGGAGACCAAAGAATCCCTGCCCTACTGTTCGCAGATGGTACGCTATTAATTTTAAAACCCCTAAGGGTCTGCAAAAACTTCTTGATCAGTTTTCAACTTTCTGAGTACAGTATGGCTTGGCAATCAATGTCCCCAAAACCAAATTCATGGCCTTTCATCCACACGTGTTTTAGAGGGAGAGTGAAGTTAGAATCCATCTGCTTGGAGCCGGTAACGGATTTTGACTATCTTAGAGTGAGGATTGCAAACACATGGTTCACTGAAAAAAATATTGATGTAAAAAATATAGAAGGTAAAAATATTGATGAAAAAATATAGAATGCAAAAATATCTATGAAAAAATATAGAATGCAAAAATATCGACTCCCTATACTTAAACCGATAAGTAGAAAAATATTGCAAATAAAATATCGATGTAAAAATTATAGTTGTACAAAATATCAAATGTTATATATATATATATATATATTGTTACCAAGCTCCCACGAGGAGTGAAACGCGTCATGGAGGGTACTTGCCTTTGTTACTCTATGCCGAAATAAATACTCTGCACTGCTTCACCACATATTTTTGTGTGGAGGTCCTTTTACTTGTTGGAGGTGATTTTCTGAGGTCCGTGCCTGCAAACTGTGTACAACTGTTCATATGTAAATAATAAAATGAATATGAAAACATAAAGTAGATTTAATAGTAATAGGTACAAATTTAATAAATAAACGTAATTAAAAAAAGTTAAACACACATAATAATAATTCATATATATTTACTTTAAAGGGGTAAAAATTACTATTCCCCCTCCTTTGAGTGTAACAGTAGGGAAAGTGTTGTATAGTGGAGGGGTAAAAAATTACTATTCCCACCTCAGTGAGTGCAACAGTAGGGGAAATGTTGTATAGTGGAGGGGTAAAAATTACTATTTCCACTCCATTGAATGCAACTAACCCTGGGCGTAGTTCGCGTAGTAGTGCTACACGTAGCTACACGAAGTGCACTTCGCACTACGCGAGCTACGCGAACTGCGTAGTGCAATGTGCAAAATGCTGTTCGCTCTGATTGCACAGTGCCGGATGCTTGTCCGCACTGTGCAATCAGTGCAAACGGCATCTTGCACAGTGCAAGCAGTCGTTTTCTGCTGCTCGAGTAGATTTCTACTCGACCGGCAGCTTTCTCAACGCGAATGGTAGTTTCTCATCGCGAGCGGTCGTGAGCATACGCGACCACTCGTAATGAGAAACCTGACCTCCCCACGGTGAGAATCTCGCCAAGAGGTTTATTTTCCACGCTCGCAATCAGCAACTTGGTGTTGCTGATCGCGAACGAGGAAAAAGTCTCGCAGGGATGTCATTTTTTTCGCTCGCCAATTTGACGTTCAGGACCGCGAGCAAGCAAAAAGTGACCGCTACGCGTGTTTGGACTGTGCTACAAGCAAATTCACGTAGTGCGAAGTAGCGCAAACTTCGCAAACTACGCGAGCGTAGCGTAGTACTTCACCCAGAGTTAAATGCAACAGTAGGTAAAGTGTTGGATAGCGCAGGGGTAAAAATCGCTATTCCCACTCCAATGAGTGCAACAGTAGAGAAAGTGTTGGATAGCGGAGGGGTAAAAATGTGTATCCCCACTCCAGTGAGTGCAACAGTTGGGAAAGTATTAAATAGCAGAGTAGTAAAAATTACTATTCCCACTCTAGTGAGTGCAACAGTATGTAAAGTGTTGGATTGCGGAGGAGTAACTATTAATATTCTCACTTCAGTCTGTTCAAAATTAAAACAAACAAAATATTAACAACAGCAAAAATATTAAAAAAAAACAAAATAAATAAAAAAATATATAACTATGTTAAATATTAAAATACACTTATATTTAATATTGAACATTTAAAAAACATATTATTATGTTAAATACATATGGCAAATACCTACAAATAATATATTAAATAAAATAAAAAATTATTTCCAAACAAATACATATTTTTTATTAGAAATTATTTAGAAACAAAAACATGAATTATTACATACATTTACTTCTTTTATTTCCTATCCTATAACACCTCACAACACATACCATTTGTTTTAACTTCCCACACTTTACTTCATAATCCCCACAACCCACAGCTAAAGTTAAGCTGTACAAAAATTAATTACACAATTAAAACTTATTTTCAATTAAAAAACGAATAGTATTTAACAACTAATCATAAAGTAAGTAAAATTAATTTACTAACCACACTGTACCCGTAAAAGAGCAAAAATAAACAAATACCCTAATTAAATACTAATTACTAAATTATTATTAATGATCAGCAAATTATTTAAACATAAATCACTTCCCACCCTTCACCCCTAAACACCCCACAATCCACATCTAAAATTAATTACACAAATTCCATATTTAATTTTCAGTTAAGTAAATAATATTAATTAACAGCTTATTATTAATTAATTAAACATACTTTACTTCCCACCCCTTACCCCATAAGCCCCACAGCCCCCACACACAAAAATAAACAAATATCCTAATTAATTATCAATTAAGTAGTTAATATAAATTAACAACTAATTATTCATTAATTCAACATAAATTATTTCCCACCATTTACCCTTATAAACCCCACAACCCACACCTTACATTAATGCAACGATAACCATAATTATTTTTTTAACTATTAACTAAAATTAATTAAGAACAAATTATTAATAAATGAAAAATAAATTACCTCCCACCCTTTACCCCATAATTCCCACAACCACAGCTAAAATTAAACTGTAAAAATTAATTACACAATTAAAACTTATTTTCAATTGAAAACACAATAATTTTTAACAACTGATTTGATTTGATTTGATTTGATTTATGCATTTGTAGAGCGCGCGAATGCCCAAAGGCGTCTTGGCGCTGTGATTCAGCTCTGACTCTTGAAGATGTTGATTTAGGGATATACTGAGAAAAGCCACGTTTTAACTTGCTTTCTGAATGATTTCAGTGATGGACTGGTTTTTATATCTAGCGGTAGTTGGTTCCAGATTCTTGCCGTGTGTACCAGGAAGCTTCTTTCGCCCCAGTTTGCTCAACTAATTGTAAAGTAAGTAAAATTAATTTACTCCCCACACTGTACCCCTAGAACAGTAAAACACACACACACAAAATAAACAAATACCCTAACTGAATATTAATTACTTAATCAATATTAATGATCGACTCATTTTTAATTAATTAAACATAAATCACTTCCCATCCTTCACCCCTCCAACCCCCACAATCCACACCTAAAATTAATTACACAAATTCCATATTTAATGGTCAATTAATTAATTAATATTAATTAACAACTAATTATCAATTAATTAAACATACATCACTTCACACCCTTTACCTCATAAACCTCACAACCCACACACACAAACATAAACACATACCCTAATTAATTATCAATTAAGTACTTAATATAAATTAACAACTAATTATTCATTAATTAAACAAAAATTATTTCCCATCCTTTACCCCTATAAAGCCCACGACCCACACCTTAAATAATTACACAATTCCCATAATTAATTTCCAAACAATTAATTCATATTAATTAGGAACTAATTATTAATTAATAATAAATTACTACCCACCCTTTAGCCCATAAACCCCACAGCCCACACCTAAAAAAACACGTAATTATCAATTAATTAGTTAATATAAATTAACAACTAATTATTAACTAATTAAACATAAATTACTTCCCACCCTTTACCCCTATAAACCCCACAACCAACACCTAAAATTAATTACAAAATTTCCATAAATAATCTTCAATTAATTAATATTTATTTATTTATTTATTTATTTATTTATTTATTTATTCAGTGTTTTGTATAGCGCGATCTTGACCCCGTAGGGTATCAGAGCGCTTCACAGTCAGAACATGGTAACTTTTGAGGTACAGAGTCCTGTATAGCATTTAATATATTCCAGTCCAGTTCAAAGTTAACACATCTATTTGTTTTGATAACTGTTTTAGTACCTACGCAGGCCGTTAGATTAGAGGGACCATGACCTCCAGGGAAAGCAAATCTTGCGTCCTTGAGCGAGAGTATTTGGGCGAGCCATGTACAGATGCTCTGTAATGCTTACGGTAGGAATTTACTCATTAAAAGACTTTGGCCCACATGCATCAAGCACTTTTTCATTCGCGAACGGTGCGATTCCTTAAAATCGGCCGTTTGCGAATGCAAAAGTGCTTTTTGGGATGCATGAAGCAATTTTAGAATTCGTAACATTGTTGCGAGTTCTAAAATTGCGGGTGCTTTTAAGAAGTCGCAGATGTGCGACTTCTTAAAAGCAATGCATCATTACTTTGACAAGTGGAAATTCGCAATTAGGGTTCCAAATTTACCGAGTGGTTGAACCACTCGGTAAATTTGGAAAAAGTGTTTAAAATGTTGAAAATGCTTTTTTTTCAACATTCATGTTACGGACACACATGTCCTTAGGACATGTGTGTTTGCAACACGATGCGAAAAATACATTTCAGGGGTGCATGGGAGGGTCCTTTGGACCCCCCCCTGCACCCATGAAATTTTCTAAGTGCCACTCGCAATTTGCATTGACTCCTATGGGCCTTTTGGCCCATAGGAATCAATGGGAATTGCGAAAATTAACTTAAGAATTTGGTATTTCTTTGGGATTCGGTAAAAATTGCGATTTTTACCGAATCACAAAGAAATACCGAAAAAAATGATGCATAGCATTTTGCACTTCTTAATTTGCGATTCCTTATTTTTCGCAAATTAAGAAATGCAAAATGACACAATGATGCATGTGGGCCTTAGGTTTCTTTCTTGAATCTTGTGTGGTTGGATAGCCTTCTGATGTTTGTAGGTAGTGAGTTCCATATTCTCGGTGCGGCACCTGAGAACGCTCTGTTGTAAGTTTTTTTTTGTGGAAAATCAGTGGTTTCAGCACTAGATCTCTGGTGCTCCTTGATTGTCTGTTTCCCCCAGAGATCACCAGTTTCTGCGATAGGTATCTTGGTGACTTGAAGTGTAGAGCTTTGTGTGTTATGCACGCCAGTTTGAGCTGAATTCTGGCTTCATAAGGTAGCCAGTTTGGTGCTTTCAAGTGTGGAGAGATGTGGTCGAATTTTTTGAACCCTGTTATGAGCCTTGTTGCTGCGTTGAGGCAGGCTTTTAGCGTTGCTGTTGCAATTTTGGGGAGCCCAGAAAGTGTTGTGCATCCGTATTCGATCCTCGAAATTACTAATGCTTGAATTGCCATTTTGAGGTCTGCCGTTTCGATGAAAAGTTTCAATTTCTGAATGTAGCTCAGGTGAAATCTTACACTTTTAATGTGTGACTGCATGTTTAGGCTTTAGTCTTGTGTTATTCCAAGAGATTTGGTTGAAGCTACAATGATCAAGGTGCTATTGAGTGTGGTGATCAAATTGGTCCATTCTTTTATGATGGGTGGGCTTTTGGTGGGGAAAATTAGGAGGAATAATTTTTCTTACGTTTAGTTTAAGCTGATTGCTTGTTAACCATTGCATCTTTGCCCGTAGAGCTTTTTGCATTGTTCTGATCTCCTCTAAGGAGGAGATCTTAATGTAAATCTGAGTGTCATCGGCATACATGTGGAAAAGGATCTTGGCACCGTGGAGTATGTCCGTTAGTGGTTCCATATATAAGTTGAATAGTGACTGGGAGAGGGTTGATCCTTGTGGAACCCCTATCTGGATGGTGGATGATGTTGACAAGTTCTTATTCGGGATGATAAAGTGGATGGCACTCCTATTTTTTATGAAAAAATTATTTTAATCCTCTTTATTTAACACATGCGTGCTGCAGCGGTGGCACGTTTGTCCTCACTCCGTGCCTACAAAACTATCAACCTAACTTGAGTGAATTGACCACTCAACCCCTGCGCACTGTTGCTGCTAGTGGAGAAATCCCACTAGATATATCATCATTCTAATTTTTCATCCTGGTTTCAACAATTTAATTTTCACATAACCAATTTCACCGTTCTTATTCGAAAGTATGATGTTTAATCATCAGTTCATTTTAAATAAATTTCAACATATATTCAAAAATCAAAACATTTCAAAATATTTCACTGCATCAACAAAATCTTTCTTGACTGTGTATAGTTGATGTAGCCCGATGCATTTCGAGTCCTATTTGGACTCTTCCTCAGGGGCCTGTAAATATGAACATCTTGTATCAACAATTTCATAAAATTATCTTTTTGTATCAGATTCAAGTTTCAAAAACATGCGGATGTACAAAACAACAAACAATCACTTTGCATTTCATATGGAAGTGTAATGACAACATCATGCACTGATAAACCTCAAAACTCCACCACCTCACCTCAAGAGTGAATGTGTTAACCAGTGCGTTATACTCACAACAGAACCAAGAAATTGATGTTCCTGCAAACACAAATACTAACTATAAACAACTGCTGAGTTCATGTACCAACATCCTGATACCAATGAAACACCAAACGAAGCTTCCTCTTACCTCGATTCTTTTTAAATGGAAACCACCGCGTTTCCGTATCTATTCAAGTGTACCACCTACAAAAAATATATAAAACCATCCTTAGTTTCGTGTTACTAGTTTGGTACGTTTCTAGCGCTATCTCTCCAGGACGCCACTCCTTACCTCAAGGCTAATCACCAGCACCTTCGTCTGCTTCCTGCCGATTACAAACTCAACACCGGACTTTCCGGGTTTAAGACGCGTCATCCTCAGGGTTGAACTCAAAACAGTAAAAACGGACTAAACCGAGTCACTGGGTAGCGCCATTTTAGAACGGTCTCTAAACGAAACAGAGATGAACCTCCTGGCCGGTAAACCAAAAACGCTCACAAAATACGGGAAAATAATGGAGGGTAAAGATCCAATGATGATCATGAGCTCACAGCAGTGAAAACGAACTAAACAGAGTCACTGAGTAACGCCATATACAAACGATCACTAAACGAAACAAAAATGAACCTCCTGACCGGTAAACCACTAACGCTCACAAATTTCGGAAAAGAAATGAAGAGTGAAGATCAAGTAATGATCAAGTGCTCAAAATAAAAATACATAGAGTGGGTTTCAATTCAAATTCAAAAAATATGTAATAACAGTGCATTATTTACATTTCACTTAACTCTCAGAAACACATGTATAGTGTATTTTATCAGATATACTCATGCTAAAGAGAGGCTTGCCAAAACCTCTACATGCCTCTAGCCTGGCTAACAGTGTCTTAATTACAGAAAACATGTATAGTCTATTTTTTCATTTAAACCTTTTGGTTCCTGTGTCCCTAGGAACCTGATCCAAAATATCTCTCTTTGTAGGAGGGATCTGGTGAGATCCACTCCTTCTTGAAGTTCAGTTTTCTCCAAAACTGAAAACTGTAGCTGGGAGATGTTATGCCTATTTTCTGACCAGTGTTTAGCTAAATTGCTTTTAATGTTGACATTCCTGATAGTACTCTTGTGTTCAGATATTCTTGTTTTTAGTTTTCTTTCCGTTTTCCCCACGTACAATTTGCCACATGGACATTTGATGTAGTAGATCACGCTTTTAGAGTTACAATCACTGTCATGGTGTAAATCAATGGTTTTTCCTGTCTGGGGGTGATGTAAAGTAGTCCCACCTATCACATTGTGACAGTGCACACAGTTCATACATCTTTTCATCCCTTTATGTGTTTGTCTCTTTTTAATTGTGGGTGTCTTCAGCAACTCCTTCAAGTTTTTTGATCTTTTATACGCAAACATTGGTTTTTGCGAAAAAATACCCCCAAAGTCTGGTTCATGTTGAAGAAGTTCCCAATGTCTTGTTATTATATTTTTGATTTTTGATGAACTTGTAGAGTATTTTGAAACAAACACCTGTCTGTCCAGAATCTTCTTAGGTTTCTTTTCCAGGAGATTCTCCCTACTAAACGTAACAATCTTATCTTTTGTTTTCTTCAGCACACTCTCTGGGTAACCTCTGGATGCATATTTTCCTTCTTGTATATCCAAATGTTTTTCCAGAGTCGCAGACTCTGAACAAATCCGTTTTATCCGTTTGTTTGCGTATAAAAGATCAAAAAACTTGAAGGAGTTGCTGAAGACACCCACAATTAAAAAGAGACAAACACATAAAGGGATGAAAAGATGTATGAACTGTGTGCACTGTCACAATGTGATAGGTGGGACTACTTTACATCACCCCCAGACAGGAAAAACCATTGATTTACACCATGACAGTGATTGTAACTCTAAAAGCGTGATCTACTACATCAAATGTCCATGTGGCAAATTGTACGTGGGGAAAACGGAAAGAAAACTAAAAACAAGAATATCTGAACACAAGAGTACTATCAGGAATGTCAACATTAAAAGCAATTTAGCTAAACACTGGTCAGAAAATAGGCATAACATCTCCCAGCTACAGTTTTCAGTTTTGGAGAAAACTGAACTTCAAGAAGGAGTGGATCTCACCAGATCCCTCCTACAAAGAGAGATATTTTGGATCAGGTTCCTAGGGACACAGGAACCAAAAGGTTTAAATGAAAAAATAGACTATACATGTTTTCTGTAATTAAGACACTGTTAGCCAGGCTAGAGGCATGTAGAGGTTTTGGCAAGCCTCTCTTTAGCATGAGTATATCTGATAAAATACACTATACATGTGTTTCTGAGAGTTAAGTGAAATGTAAATAATGCACTGTTATTACATATTTTTTGAATTTGAATTGAAACCCACTCTATGTATTTTTATTTTGAGCACTTGATCATTACTTGATCTTCACTCTTCATTTCTTTTCCGAAATTTGTGAGCGTTAGTGGTTTACCGGTCAGGAGGTTCATTTTTGTTTCGTTTAGTGATCGTTTGTATATGGCGTTACTCAGTGACTCTGTTTAGTTCGTTTTCACTGCTGTGAGCTCATGATCATCATTGGATTTTTACCCTCCATTATTTTCCCGTATTTTGTGAGCGTTTTTAGTTTACCGGCCAGGAGGTTCATCTCTGTTTCGTTTAGAGACCGTTCTAAAATGGCGCTACCCAGTGACTCGGTTTAGTCCGTTTTTACTGTTTTGAGTTCAACCCTGAGGATGACGCGTCTTAAACCCGGAAAGTCCGGTGTTGAGTTTGTAATCGGCAGGAAGCAGACGAAGGTGCTGGTGATTAGCCTTGAGGTAAGGAGTGGCGTCCTGGAGAGATAGCGCTAGAAACGTACCAAACTAGTAACACGAAACTAAGGATGGTTTTATATATTTTTTGTAGGTGGTACACTTGAATAGATACGGAAACGCGGTGGTTTCCATTTAAAAAGAATCGAGGTAAGAGGAAGCTTCGTTTGGTGTTTCATTGGTATCAGGATGTTGGTACATGAACTCAGCAGTTGTTTATAGTTAGTATTTGTGTTTGCAGGAACATCAATTTCTTGGTTCTGTTGTGAGTATAACGCACTGGTTAACACATTCACTCTTGAGATGAGGTGGTGGAGTTTTGAGGTTTATCAGTGCATGATGTTGTCATTACACTTCCATATGAAATGCAAAGTGATTGTTTGTTGTTTTGTACATCCGCATGTTTTTGAAACTTGAATCTGATACAAAAAGATAATTTTATGAAATTGTTGATACAAGATGTTCATATTTACAGGCCCCTGAGGAAGAGTCCAAATAGGACTCGAAATGCATCGGGCTACATCAACTATACACAGTCAAGAAAGATTTTGTTGATGCAGTGAAATATTTTGAAATGTTTTGATTTTTGAATATATGTTGAAATTTATTTAAAATGAACTGATGATTAAACATCATACTTTCGAATAAGAACGGTGAAATTGGTTATGTGAAAATTAAATTGTTGAAACCAGGATGAAAAATTAGAATGATGATATATCTAGTGGGATTTCTCCACTAGCAGCAACAGTGCGCAGGGGTTGAGTGGTCCATTCACTCAAGTTAGGTTGACAAGTTCTTATTCACCAGAAATCTTTGTGATCTGTTCCTTAAGTAGGACTTAAACCATTCAAGAACGTTCCCGGAAAACCCCACCCTGTTCTCCAGACATTCTAGCAACATTTCATGGTTAAATGTGGTGAACACGGATGATAAATCAAGCAAGATTAACAGACATGCCTTGTTTTGGTCTAGATAAGTAATGCATTGTCTACTATGTGCAGAATTGCCGTTTCCGTACTATGGTTTGGTCTAATTCCTGATTGGCAATCGTCTAGTAGTTAGAATTTAGATATGTGCTGACCTAGTGCTTGCTGAACACATTTTTAAATCACTTTAGCTAATAGGGGAATGTTGGATACTGGCCGAAAGTTGCTAGGTTCAGCGGTATTCTCTGTCAGTTTTTTTATGATAGGAATGACGTGTCCCATTTTTAGACAGTCTGGGAAGGATCCCTGAAACAGGGAAACATTGATCATCGATATCCAGCTGGGGATGATCTCCTTGTCTATGTATGGCATAAATTTAGCAGGGAGTGGGTCATTGAAGTGATTGTTAGGCTTAATGCCTGATAAGGTTTTCTGGATGTCGTTTTGGTCATATAGCTCAAAAGTGGACCAATGAGCTTCGTTTTTGGGTAAAGAATCGTTGGGCATTGGTGGACTATTTGGTTGAGAGGCCTCCCATGTAGAAGTTGCTGACTTAAGCTCGCATTCCAGAGACGTGGCCTTGGATGTAAAGAAATGTGCGAATTCCTCACAGCTAATTTGAGATTTTGTTGCTTCTAGTGCGGATTTGTACGTTTTGTTTGATTGTTGTTTAACCAATTCAAATAGGTCTCTTTTCGCATTATGCAATTCCGTTCTGAAGACTTCTTTTTTTTACTTTATTGTAGGCGCTTCTGTGTTTCGTAGCAGTTTTAGCTGTGGGGAAGACGTAGCTGCCTCCATATCCTTTCTGCTAGTCTCAGTTTACTTCTTTCTTCATTTAGCATGTTGCTGAACCAGGTGTTTTTATCTTTGTCTGATGTTAGTTTTAGTTTTAATGGTGCAATAGTGTCCATTATCTGTGACATCTTCGCATTGTAGTGCTCCGTGGGTTTGTTGGCGTTTGTCATATTTCTGAGAGGGGGAAGATCTTTTCTGCATAACAATGCCAGTTTCTCCTTGTCCACCTTCCTTGTGGTCCTCACCCATTGTTTGGGTTTGATTGGTTGAGTGGTTCTTTTATTTAATATATAAATCAATAAAGGCTAGCTAGTTTAAGGGAAATATTTGGGAGACTCAGGTACGTCAGCAGTAACAATATGTGGAAAAAACACTGTTTTCCTTTGAAAGCCCTCACCCACCGACCTAGTCGGTGGCATGCTTCATCATCGGGCCCACCACAGTGGCACCGAATGTGCCCCGGGTGTGCTTCAACGCCAGGTGACTGCGGAGCTGGTATTTTGCTGAGTGTGCAGTGAAGGGGTGTGAAGGTGAGAAATTAAAATGCTATCCAGGAGGTCCCAGCACCCGAGGGTTTAGCAATATTTAATAAACTGGGCCTCTGTTAGCAGGTTAAAAAGGCAATAGGACGTTTTTAAGGGAGAGTTACAATGACCTCCAGCGTCCAGTGTGGTCTACATGTTTCAGCCAGTGCCTTTTGTTGTAAGCTGGCTTTCCTCAGGACCAAAAGAGGGTGAAAAGTGCAAATTATAATAAACTATATTAAGTGAGTGTTGTTATTTTCTCTATGTGTCGCGCACGCTAAGGCGCTGTAACTGTTAGAGGGGATTCCCTCAAGCTTTTTCTGTTATTTCAGTGTAAAAAGCCTCATGGGTCGCCTGGCAGAGAAAGAGACCGAGTAGTTCGGTCTGGTTCCTCCTGGGACCTATTCGTCCTATTCGTCCATCCGCGGCGCCCGAAATGGCATTTCGGGCGCCGCGGATGGACGAATAGGTCCCAGGAGGAACCAGACCGAACTACTCGGTCTCTTTCTCTGCCAGGCGACCCATGAGGCTTTTTACACTGAAATAACAGAAAAAGCTTGAGGGAATCCCCCTCTAACAGTTACAGCGCCTTAGCGTGCGCGACTCATAGAGAAAATAACAACACTCACTTAATATAGTTTATTATACTTTGCACTTTTCACCCTCTTTTGGTCCTGAGGAAAGCCAGCTTACAACAAAAGGCACTGGCTGAAACATGTAGACCACACTGGACGCTGGAGGTCATTGTAACTCTCCCTTAAAAACGTCCTATTGCCTTTTTAACCTGCTAACAGAGGCCCAGTTTATTAAATATTGCTAAACCCTCGGGTGCTGGGACCTCCTGGATAGCATTTTAATTTCTCACCTTCACACCCCTTCACTGCACACTCAGCAAAATACCAGCTCCGCAGTCACCTGGCGTTGAAGCACACCCGGGGCACATTCGGTGCCACTGTGGTGGGCCCGATGATGAAGCATGCCACCGACTAGGTCGGTGGGTGAGGGCTTTCAAAGGAAAACAGTGTTTTTTCCACATATTGTTACTGCTGACGTACCTGAGGCTCCCAAATATTTCCCTTAAAGTAGCTAGCCTTTATTGATTTATATATATAAACTGGGGATACAGGCTAGCTTATCTAGTCCTCTCTCTCTTGTTGATCTGTATATCTTTTATTTAATACTCAGGGAATTTGGAAGGTTATTATGTGATGATCTGACCAGTCACAAGGCATGATTGAGGTTAAGCTCCCCGCTTTATCTTTGGATATAATCCAGCCTGTGTGGAGCTTTTCACATGCGTTGGAAGTGTGCAGGCTTGCACTAGGTTTTGATCTGCTAGGAAGTCTTTGATAATGTTTACCTGGCTGCCATTAGGAGTGTTCCAGTGTAAATTGAAGTCTCCTGGGAATTTGTCATTGCAGTGTGGGTAGGTGTTTGCTGTGATGATCTCCCTTAAGTGGTCGATAAAAGGTTCATTCTTGCCTGGTGGGTGATAGAATGCATGAACCTTGCATAGCTGTTTCTCGTAGTTAAATATGGAGAGTGTGAGGTATTCGCATGAGTCAAGAGGGTCAACAGGCAATGGAGTAACCAAGAGCTCAGAGCGATGAATAACTGCAATACCACCACCTATTTTCTTTAGCCTGTCTTGCCTCCCAATGAAATAATTAGGGGGCACCAGAAGATCCAAGCATGGCGAGGAAGATTCTGTGAGCCATGTTTCCATTAGGATCGCAATGTTGATCTCCTGACTCAGGATAAGGTCAGCGATCTCTGACGCATGTTTCACTGCTGAGCGGCAGTTGATTAGTAGCGCCGTGATCTTTTTCTGAGAATCCTGGATAGGGTCTTGCTTTGGGTTGATTAGTGTTATTTGCTTCAGGTTGTTCGCATTTCATTTTCTGTCACTAGGCCTGACTTCTCTGGAGGAGTTGATAGGGACTGAGTTGATTACATGTACCTTGTTCTCATTGCAAGGGTTAGTTGTGGCCGTTGACGTCTCGTAGGATTGCAGTAGTACTTGCGTTTCCTCTTCCGATATGTAACTAGGGTTTTTTTGGGGTCGATTATGTGTGTTTGATAGCGACATTGGTGTTGTTTTTATGTAGTGAGAGTACTGTCTCTTGCATATTTTTTAATGTGGAGAGTGTGTTTTCTGTGAGGCACTCAATATTTTTCAGATCCAGTATCGCTTTGAAAATGGTTTTTATAAGGTTGCTGGATTTTGGCTTCTGAGTAACTGGGATCTGACCTCAGGGGGAGGTAGCAGACTTTCTCGATTTTCTTCCCCCTATTACTTGATGAATGCGGCGATTGGTTTCCGGCATGGACATAGACATGTTTGTACGTTGTGCTGGACTTTGCCTTTTGTTGAGGAATGTTGATGAAGGATTCATCGTGACATTCGGTGCTAGGCCCATTAGTTCTGAGGAGCGCCTGTTGCTTTTGTTGGGGAATGGTTTGACCTCTGTGGGATCATTGTCTTCTCATGTTACTCTCTCCATGCTGCATTATTGTGATTTGTGATTGAACTTGTGCCAGGGCTTTGTTCGTTCCATGTACGAGTGGAATCATCGACTTTTTCTTTAAGCGTGGAGAAGTATTCATCAAATTTGTTTAGATTCTAGTCCTTTGCTTGCATGAGTACCGTACCATTGTTATAGATTGTTATATTCAGAGCAGCTTTTAGTCTCTGCGAGAGAGTGATCAGAAGCTTTACGCCGTATGGTATGTTTTTTATATCTCTGTGTTCAGTAGTTCTGTTATGGCCAAGCGGCATTTTGCCGGCTTTCTTGTGACGAATATAAGGTCATTGACCAACATAATTTAACAACTAATTATTAATTAATGAAAAATAAATTACTTCCCACCCTTTAACCCTATAAGCTCCGAAACCCGCACGTAAAAAAAATGACACAATTATAATTAATTATAAATTAATTATTTTGTTTTAATTAACAACCAATTAATAATTAATTACAAATAAATTACTCTAAATTAAATAAATATAAAAAAATCATTAATTAGATTTTAATTAAATTACTTCCCACCCTATTCCCTATAAATCCACAGCCTGCCACAAAACTAAAAAATGCAACATTTTATTATAATAAAATTCATAACTACTAAAAATGTAACAAATATATTAAAAAACATGAACATTACTTATACAAAAAAAATACATCACATACATTTAAAATATAAACTAAAATACTGTGTGAGAACAAAATTCCATACCCAAGTGAAGAGCTAGTGCTGGTGAAATTGTAGGAGATATTTTGGTTCAATGATCCCAACTGTAGCAGTGATAATGAATAATATGAAGGTTGTCTACTGTCGTTGAAAAATGTTCCACTGTTACTGAAGGAGTATATTTGCAAGGAGCTAATGCCTCCCAGGCGTGACTTTTTTGACGCTGCAGCTGCTTTTTTTTGGCGCCATATTTATAAAGTGACGCTAGAGCCCTTTAGCGTCACTTTTTCACTGCTTGTGCTTATTGTTTTTGGCATCAGGGGCAGTTTTCGATAATGAAATGCAAAGTAGGCATTCCCCCAGAAACCACATTGCAAAACTGGCGCATCCCTATTTAAAAGTACTTTCAGAAACTGCACTACTTTTGAAAATCAGACGCTGGGGCACATTATGAGTGCAATCAATCAGGGAGATCAATCAATCAATCGTGAAGATTGTAAGCACGCTATTCACCTGTGAGGGCCTCAAGGCGCTGGGGGGTGGGTCCTCAGTTGTGTTTAGCCGATGGTCCAGGTCTTCAGCGCCTTCTTGAAGGTGTTCAGGGATGAGGAGCATCTGATGTTCATCGGGAGCTGGTTTGAGGTCTTGGCCACGATGTAGGAGAAGGCTCTTCCCCCTGCTTTGACTCTGTGGGTGCGTGGGGTCTAGGCGAGGTTTGCGGATCGGAGGTCTCCTTTGGGTACGTGGAAGGTGATTCTATTGTTGAGGTTTTAGGATCCGGTGTTGTGGAGGCATTTGTAGGCATTTGTAGACGCGGGTGAGTATCTAGGACGTGACTCTCTTCTCAGTGGAGCCAGTGGAGATCCCAAAGGTGTTGGCTAATGTGTTCATGTCGGGGGATGACCGGGATGAGTCTGGTGGTGGTGTTCTATATTGTTTGGAGCTTGAGGAGTAGAGACTTGTTTATGCCGGCGTAGAGGGCGTTTCCGTAGTCTAGTCTACTGGTAACGAGTACGTGGGTGACTGTCTTCCTTGAGTCAGAGGGGATCCATTTGAATGTGTTACGGAGGATGCCGAGGGTGTTGTAGCAGCTGGAGGTGACCGAGTTGACCTGTCGGTTCATGGAGAAGAAGTTGAGTACAATGCTGAGGTTTCTGGCATGGTGCATGGGAGTCGGGGCTGCCGAGGGTGGTGGGCACATTGGTGGGTACATTGGGAAACGCCTTTCCCGGTATTTACCCAGCAGGACCCTGAGGTCATCCTGCTTGTCCAAGATGACAGTTCCTGCCATTAGGCGCTTGTGAATGGGAGGTCGGTCGTTCCGTTACCTAGCCCCGAAGGCTTGGAACGAACTACCACTGTCCCTGAGACAGGCTCCCAGCCTTCTTGTTTTTAGGAAGGACCTAAAAACGTGGCTTTTTACTAAATAGTTTTTTTCCTTCTTCTGTCTGCGTTTTAGCTGTTATGTTGTTGTTTTACCTGCTGATATTCTTCGCCAAAGCGCCGGGATGCTCCTAGGAGTAGCCGAGCGCTATAGAAGAAATAAATTAACATAACATAACATAACAGGTGTCGTTCCATGCTGATGGGGTGGTTCCCAGAATGAGTACTTCTGTTTTCTCCGAGTTGAGCTTCAGCCAGCTGTTGCTCATCCAGGATGTGACGTGCTGCATTCCTTTCTGGAAGTTGAGTCTGGTGGTGGAGGACTCTTTGGTGAGGGAGAGGATGAGCTGGGTGTCCACAGAATAGGATACTATGCTGAGGCCGTTCTGTCGGACGATGGTGGCAAGGTGGGCCATGTATACGTTGAAGAGGGTTGGGCTAAGAGCTGATTTCTGTGGGTTGGGAGAGAAAGGTGGCAGTCTGATCCTTTGGATTCTGCCGGTAAGGAACGAGCGGATCCAGTCGAGGGCGGTTCCTTGTATGACGGCGTCGTGTAGTCTGGCGGTGAGTGTGTGGTGAGAGACGGTGTCAAACGCTGCTGACAGGTCGAGTAGGATCAGGGCAGCAGTGTGGCCTTAGCCGAGGAGGGTGCGGATAACATCTGTGGCGGCGAGTAGAGCGGTCTCAGTGCTGTGGTTGCTACAAAATCTGGGTTGAGAAGGGTTGAAGATGGCGTTGTCTTCGATGAAGCTTGTTAGTTCTGTGTTTACGGTCTTCTCAGCGACTTTTGCCGTGAAGGGGAGGAGCGAGATGGGCCGGTATTTCTTGAGGTCCGTGGGATCTGCTGTAGGCTTCTTGAGCAGGGGTCTGACTTCGGTGCGTTTCCAATGATCGGGGGAAGTGTCGGTCTCGAAGGCGGTGTTGATGGTGCGTCGTACTTCTAGTGCGATGGCGGCTCTGTGGTATATGTGCAGTGGGCATGGGTCTATGGGGGCCCAGAGTGGATGCCTTTCATGGTGATGGTGGTCTCTTTGGTCGTGATCGGTGTCCAGGAGGAGTTGGTGGGCTGGCCTGTGTTGCTGGAGGGTGGGATGGTTGTGGAGTCAGGGGTTAGGTTGTTGAAATTGTCATAGAGGTTTTTGCTCTTCAGGTGGACGTAGGATCCTAGCTTGCTGCAGAGGTCCTGGGAAGGGGTGATGTCCATGGCTTCCCTGGGGAGCCTGGTGAATTCTTGGATGATGCCGAAGAGTCCCCTGGAGTTGCTGGAGTTGGCAAGGATTTGGTTGTGGATTAAGGTCATTTTGGTTGTTCTGATGCGTTGGTGAGATTCTGTCATGGCGTTCTTGTGGGTGGTGTGGGTGGGTTTCAGGTGTCTTGTTGTTTCTCCAGTTCTTCTTGAGGCATCTGCAGGTGAGTCTGGCTTCTTGTAGGTCAGTAGGGAACCAGGCGGCTTTCCTGGGGCGCTGTCTGTGTGAAGTTCCCTGGCTGCGAGGTTGGTGTTGGTTGTTGTGTTGGGGTGTTGTGGGTGAGGGTGGAGTTAAGCTGCTCCTCGGTGACTCTGCTCCAGTTCCTTCATTAGGGGCGAGGGGTGGATTTCGGCAGCTTGGGTTTGTTGGCGAGGAAGTGTATGCTGGGGTGGTTGCGCCATGGGGGTTGCGTGGTGTGGCTGAAGTGGACGGTGTTTCCTGCTGCGAAGATGGGGTCGAGGGTATGTCCTGCCTTGTGGGTTGGTGCAGTGACGAGTTGATTCAGTCGAATGTTGGCGAGGTTGTCCCGGAGTGTGGTGCAGTTGGGGGTCACTGTGGTTGTCGAGGTGGAAGTTCAGGTCACCGATGGGTTTGAAGTCCATGGAGTCGATGGCGTGGGGTGCAATGAGGTCGGTGATGGTGTCAGTGAAGAAAGCCTGGGGACAGGGGGGGTCTGTAGGGGAGGGTGCCAGGGAGTATGGCATTGGGTCTTGTCTGGATCTGGGAGTGCAGGTGTTCGGCCGTGGGGAAGGTGTCGCTTAAGGTTGACAGTCAGGGAGAGTCTTTTTGCGCCATGAGGAGTTCTCCTCCTAGGCGGTTGAGGCCGTCCTTCCTCTGGATCTTGTATCCATCCTGGATGGCGATGGTGATGTCATGGGCAGAGGAGACGTTGGTCCAGGTTTCTGTGAAGAAGGCAACATCGGGTGAGAGGGTGTCCAGGAGGTTCCAGATCTCTACGGCGTGCCTGTGAATGGAATGCACTTTGAGGAGGATGGATCTTGGGGCATCTGTGGAGTTGGCAGCGGGGGCACTGGTGAAGGTTTGGTAGCAGTGGAGGCAGGAGAACTGGCTGTGGAGTTGTGTTTGGGGTGGTCTGCTGGCAGTTGTGTTGTTTTTCGAGGTTGAGTGCGAGGAGGGCGGCAGCATCGTGGCGGTGGATGGTCGGAGATCCAGAGTTCCTGCCACTGGTCGTGGTCGAATGAGGCCGGGTGCAGATGGGCCTGCCTTTGGTGTGCCAGCGGCGTGACCGCGCAGCGGCTGCCATTAAATGGGGAAGGGGAGGGATGTGCAGCTGGGAGGCAGGGCTGCAGACTGTCAGGGGGGAGGGGCCTCAGGGGCAGCATCAGCAGGAAAGGGACGCAAGGCACAACAGAGACAGGGCATAACAATCAGTAGAAGAGTAAACAGAGTTATAATAACTCTCACTGGGGTCCCGTCCTGTCCAGACGTTGCCCTGGGCCTGATGCGCTGAGGCTGGCCCGGCCTCTCGGACTCAGCTGCAGCCCTTGACTTCGACAACGCTTCCCCGAGTTGAGCACTCACCCTCTCTGCTTTTCAAGGACCAACTCCGATTCCATAGCTCCCCTACGTCCTATGAGGAGGCGAATCACCCTTCCCGTTGCTCAGTGACCCATTCCAGATCCTATACTGCCCCACCCTAGTCAGCATGACTGAGTCTGACCTGACCCCTACTGGGGTAAATTATTATACCTTTGTGTACCCCCCAAACTCGCCAAAACCGCTGCACATTCTCTCAAGCACTCTACCCTGAAATCTCACCCGAGACCTTGATCTCTGATCAACGATATAGCGCTGACAAGGGCACAGTCATAAATGACCACATTTTCTATTCCAGAAGAACATCCTCATGGTGCACCACTATTGTGCATCTCCTCAATGTACACAGAACTAGGAACATACCGTACGGGACCTAGCTCACGATAGCGCCTTCCTCAATCTTGCGAGCTGACCTCACCATCACCCTTTACAAAAAACGGCATCATCCTGATCCAAGCTACAACCAGAAACCTCAATAAATTTGTGGACCTTCTTACCCCCCTCAAAAACCATGTGCATAACACCTGCAGATTAACAAATACCCCCATCTAGCGTGCCCAGCCACCCACAAACCACCTCCTTAATGGCCCACAACTCTGATCAATCAAACCCCTCTATTACCCCACCTGGGCTTACCAACAGTTGCGTTCCGAGTCCTTTGGTCTCCTCTCCGCCAGCTCCTCCCTCAGACGTTGAGTCTGAAACTCTTCCATTGGCCTACGACACAAGTCAGCCTGGGCCTACCAACAGAATCATGTTCAGACCTTTGGTCTCCTCCCCGCCAGCTCCTCCCTCTAACTTTGCGTCTGAAACTCATCCATTGGCCTACGACACTAGTCGACCTCGGCTTACCAACAGATTCGTTCTCAGACCTCTGGTCTCTGCCTCGCCAGCTCTTCCCTCTGACTCTAAGTCTGAAACTCTTCCATTGGCCTACGACACAAGTCGGTCCAGCCCCCATACCCCACCACCAACGCTTGTCAATAAAACCGCCAATAAACCACTGTTCTCCTGCCTTCAAGCGCCTCCCTTCTATATGGATATCGTAACTCTGCATCACAGAGCGGCCAACTTAATTCAGAGCATCCATAACTCGATTCTGGATCTAAAAAACCTCCTTCACCTCACTGAACTCACCCTCTCCAAGCTCTCAAGCCTTAGGGGAACCTCACCCTCCTCCTTATCACTGAGCCCCCTAATCACTGAGCCCCCTATTCACCCACTACCGCTATCCTGGAGACACTTTCACCCTCGCAAGCAACCATGCCACCTCTCGGAGGAGGAAATTCTAGCCCTCCTCCTCTCTTACAAGTCCACTCTTGCCAACCCTGCCCTAGCAACCCCTAGTCCACTTGACGTGAATGCTGAACATGCCATTCGCACGGTCGCAATCAACCCCAACAGGTCAGCTACCCTCCACAACAGAAGAGTGGTTGATAGCAACATAGCGCCAGTACCCTTGTCTGCCCTATCGCACAACACTCTCTCCGACCCCCCTTTGTCTGGCCTCCTAATTAACTGAAGGTCAGCAGTCAAGCATGCCGCCAACATCACAGATCTCAAACTGAGCCAAAACATTGACTTAGCAATCTTGACCGAATCGTGGCTCAACGATTCCTCATCTCCTTGTCTAGACCTCCAAGTCCCTCCTAACTACAAAATTGCAAGGCTGGACAGGCAATCCTGCAAAAAAGGGAGAGGCATTACCTGCATTTACCGCTCTAATCTCCTTGTCACAGAACTCCTGACAGAAACCACAGACTCCTATGAATACCTCATACTCTCCATATGCAGCAACACCACTCAACTGTGCAATCTGCCCATCTTTTACCACCCCCCTGGCACGAATGACGTCTTTACTGACCACCTCATGGAACTCATCACAGCCAAGGCTTCCTCCAACTCCAAAGACATTTTCCTTGGTGATTATAACCTTCACTGGAACTACCCCAAGGATCCTCATGTTAACGCCATCAAAGATCTCCTGGCCGACCAAGCCCTAACCCAAGTCTGATCATCCCCCACAAGCTCGAAAGGTGCCACTCTAGACTGGATCATCGTCAAGGAATCAACAGTCAAGCTTATTGCCATAGATCCCTGAGATTGGTATTATCACCACGCCATCACTTTTTTACTACCTGGGACCCTCAAGACAAGAATTCCGCAACAGGCGATTCCCAAACGCTGGGTTGGAGACACCAAGAACCTTGATCCCAGGGAACTGGCAGCCCGCTGCAAGTCTGACCCCCCACACACCCCTCATATCACAACGTTTAATGGCCGCAAAAATCACTACTCTGGTACTATAACTAACATTCTGGATGACCTTGCCCCGCTAAAACGAAAAAGAACCCAAACCAAGGACAGAAACCCCTGGTTCAATGGGTCCCTCAACAACAAGAGGAGATCCCTGCGGCAGTCAGAAAGAATCTGGAGACAACACCCCTTAGTCGCACATTTAAAACTTCTCCAGGCTAGAAATGCCTACAACAGAAACATTCTCAACTCAAAATAAGAATTCTTCAGATCTGAACTGGGGAAAGCCAAAAACAGACCCGGCAAACTCTTTGAACTGGTGAAACACCAATCAAACAAACTGGCCAAAACTTCTAAAGAAAATTTCAAGTCACTAATATTATCTGTGGAATTCTCCTCTTTTTTTGCTGACAAAATCACAGCCTTAGGAAACTAACTCAGATCCACTACTTACTCTCAATCCCTTCCAGATCTGCCTCCTTCCTCCGTGCTGCCTCCTCAGGCTTCACCCAAAAACCAAGTTCACTGGACCAACTTCAAAATCTACGACGAACACACCGTCTCGAAAATCCTTTCCACCTTAAACCAGAAACAACCACTTTAATGACCCACTCCCCTATAACTGCCTAACTGCCACCTCCCAATCCCTCATTCCTAGCTGGACTACAATAATTGACGCCTCCCTTCTTCAGGGATCCATACCCGACTCTCTGAAAGCTGGCCAAGTCCTCCCCATTTAAAAAATACCATCGCTGGATCCTGCCTCCCCTGACAACTTCAGACCTACTTCTAACATCCCACTCCTAGCTAAAGTTCTGGAGAAATGTGTGCAACAGCAGTTGAGTCAACACATCTCCAACTTCCACCTACTAGATGACTTCTAATCTGGTTTCAGGCCTGGGTACAGCACGGAAACCACCATTCTCCACATTGTGGATGAGGCCCTCCAAGTCCTCGACCAAGGCAAAACCTGCCTCCTAATCCTCTTAGATCTGTCCTCAGCCTTTGACACAGTCAACCATGAGAAACTACTTGAATGCCTCAAACTCAGGATGGGAATGGATGGCTCTGTTCTTGAATGGTTCAGGTCCTTCCTCCACAACCGATCACAGAGATTCCTAATTAATGGTAACCTGTCTGCTCCCTCCCCGGTCACGGTTGGAGTCCCCCAAGGATCAACCTTGTCCCCCAGCCTCAACCTTTATCTCACGGGCGGCCTTAGGCATGTGCAAGCTGTGCACCTGCACAGGGTCGCCAAACCCCAGGGTCCGCCACGCCAATTTATATCTTTAATATAATAATCCTCTGAGGATGGATACATATTTGATTGGCGTCCTCTGGCAGGGATTTGATGGCCTCCGGCTCTGTTCCACTTCCAAACACTCTGACATCCCCTCTTCACTCCCCCCGCCCGGACCCCCTCTTCCGGGGCCCCCTACCTACGCTCCCTGCCCAGGGCCGCCATGAGCCTAAAGCCGCCCCTGTTTATCTAGAACCGCTTGCCGAAGTACTACACACCGCAAATATCTCATACCACATGTACACTGACGACACCCAGATCTACATCAAGATCTCATCTCTTGAGGGGATTCTTTCCCTGAATGAAGCCTTGAAATTAATTGTCCAATGGCTCTACTCCAATCAACTCAAACTCAACGCAAAGAAGAAAGAATGTCTTCTAATTTCCCCACCCAAAACCAACCCTGAGACTCAGGTATGGAACCCTGGACTGTAACTTGAACATGCGGGACCACATCAACTCAATGGTCAAATCAGCCAGATTCCACCTGAGCTATCTAAGGGAACTGAAACCCTTCCTTGATACTCCTGTTCTAAAACTGGCAGTCCAGGCACTAGTCATCTATAGATTGGAATATGGCTGCTCTATCCTTTCGGGTTTACCCAAGATTTCCCTGGTACCTTTAAAAGGCTGCCTTAACGCGGCCGCCAGGCTATTAAGAGGCTCAAGGAAGTTCGATCACATCTCACCTCATCTGAAAGCTCTGAACTGACTTCCTCTGCAGGCCAGAATCCAACTCAGAATGGCATGTATCACGCACAAGGCACTATACTCAAACTCCCCTGCATATCTTGCCCAGAAATTTGTGATATCCACAGGAACCAGAAACTCACTGTCCTCCAGAGACCTCCTGCTCCAAGCTGCACATTTTTTGAAAAAGAAAACCTACAATCCGGCCTTCTCTGGGGCCGCACCAAGAATATGAAACTCACTCCAGCCCGCCATCAGAAGAATCCCTTCTCTGGCTCGCTTCAAAAAGGATGCTAAAACTTTCCTAATGGGCAAATTACCCGCCTAAATTTTGCCTCTATCTCATACAGAGACCTTGCTCTATCGCCTTTCTAAAGCATTCTATGGAGTTCACTGACACTATCGTCCCGGCTACTCCGGGCATCCCTACTTGGACCTGGGGACATTCGTTTCTCGTTAAATGTAAATGCAATTGCATTTTGACCCTTTTATCCCTTATATCCAGCCCCCCTTCATGTCTTGTGTATATTTCTGCTTGATTCCTGTCACGCGCTCTGTCATACTCTAACGGGTCAAGTTCGCAGTCTATAAAACTCAAAAATAAATAAATAAATAATGCCTTTGCAAAGTACCCTGGCAGTGCTCATGACTCCTTCATCTTCCGGCATTCCACCATCCATGAGCGCTTCCAGATTGGAGACAATGGGAGTGGCCTACTGGTTGGTGAGCACTTCTCAAGCACATGAAAGACTACATGGCAGTTAATTATGTAGGACTACGTTGACAAATCAGTCTTGGGTTGAATCCTACAATGCATACGCAGTTGGTGTGGGCCTACATACTTGCACCATATCACGTAGCATATGCGCAACACAATCCTACAAGTCACACACTGTGGGTCACATGTACAAGGGAACTGTGTTGGTAGAGTATCACTTTTCATGATGCTCTGGTGGAGCAGCTCCCCAAATCATATCAAAGTCGCAATGCAAAGTCTGTCTGCATAACATTGCATGACCTCATAGATGTGTAGTAATGCAACTCACAGCAAAGTGCTGCATTCATTCATCCTATGTTAAGGATGTGTACCATGGGCCTTTCGATGGACTTTCCCATGCAACACCAATGAAGATCTCACACATTTCCACACATCCTGTGTTCAGGGACCCTTGGACTGGATGGAAATAGTGTGCCTCCCAAGTGCAGGTGAAATGAGAATACATATTTACATGGCTCTTTGTCATGTCCAATTACTATATGTCCTGCATTCCTCATGACAAATAGATGGAGGGAATTGCATAGATTGTCTGTTTTAGGTGCTGGAATGTGTCCCTTAAAGAATGACGTCTTGTGAGGACACTAAGCTGACAGACGTGCACCATAGTCACTACCATGAGAATGTGGACAAACGGTGGATATGCTGTATGTTAAGAAAAAATTACATTCCACCCCTTCTCTTTGGATGTAGGTCAGCGCAGCCATATTGCATACATTAATGCCCAGTGGCAACCACTGATAAATGAGACCCTGTGTGTGCATTCAATAGTGTCAAAGACCCTCACAAATGCAACACCTTGTAAAATGATGTGTTTAAACACCCTATTGAAGCAAGGCAATCCATTTATGAAATTACAAGACCATGTCTACCATGCTACATTATATCACTCATTATATACATACATCACATGTGGTTTGTGCACACAGTTTTTTTGCGCACAAACCACAATATCATTCATCCATGGCCCCAGACCATGCAGCAAGGTACAGCCTCATGCACAAACTACATCTCCCATGACAACCAACAACACAGTTATCATGGGAATAATGTGCCTGTCTTTGAGCAATGCTACACAGGTTCTGCCACCACATCCACAAAACCCTGGACACTGAATCATGTGGAAATTTAACCTACACTGTCCAAAAGCAGTGTGGCACTGTAGTGGAGTTAGTCTACCAGTTGTACTGTACAGTGCACGATTAACACATATCTCTAACCCTTTGTGTACTGTTACCATAGTGGACACTGTGCACTGCCATGTGTACACTATCATGTCCCTCATTGACATCCACTCAATCTCTTTCCCATGGCAGTACACATTGAAGGACCTTTACTTCAACTCTCAATACCAAATATGTGTGACGGAGGTCCGCCATATCACCTGCTCCAGTTACATGTTGTAAAATCAGACAGGTATCAGGACAGGAAGGCCAATAGTAGCCAAGAATATATGAATGTGAGACATGTGTCTACTCAATGGCAAATTGACTCTCCTTACTGGTGACAAATCCTCACCTGCATGACAGTCAATCATTTCTAATTCCAACTTGCATGAATGCCACACAATGTCATAGCATGTCTTTTACAGTAAGCAAGGCATATGAGTCAATCAGGACACATAACAGAATGGACATGAATGTTGGAACATCCCTTGTCATGACTCTTAACTAATTGCACACCTCCTGTGTTTGCAGCGGACCAAGGATACGCTCTGCTAGTGTGGGTCATGACTCCTCTGGAAAAACCCATGAATGGAAGACCAACAGAGCTGCAATCATACCCTATACAACACCAGGTACATCACTGAGCAGACGTTTGGAGTTTTTGGCGGCGCCTTGACATATCTGGGGGTGATTGCTATAATCACCACCTATTGGTGTACAAAATAATATTGGTGTGCTGCATGTTGCACAACATATGTGTAAGGACAAATGTGCCATGGGCTAATCGCAATGGGGAGCAGGAACTGCTGGATGATGAGGAGGAAGATGAATAGCCTCATCGAACTGTACCACTAGTTGCCGCGACCCAGCAGAGGGACAAAATAATCACCATTTTTTTCACAGAACCATGAGTGATGTACATGATATCACACATTGATGACAGGTCTCACTTTGTTAATCTATATGTAAATAAATGTATGAGAACTACCACTGTGTATTCATTTTGATTCTACAGTCACAGTAAACATTCACATTTGACCTGCTACTAATTGTCACACAAAACATGTATGTATTGATGTGTAACAAAGAGCATTTAACGTCATCCGGTACAAATGAATTAGTGTGCATGCCAACTACCTGTAACAAATAGTCCTCCATTGCCAGCCACAATTCACATGGTGTGGAAATGTAGATAGTGTCCAATGACTGTGTGTGTGTGTATCTCCTGCTTCTAGCCCTTTGTACGGCCTCATACTTGTGGACGATAGTAAAGGCCACTAATAGTATGATGACTGTGAAGTGTTCCACATAGTATGTATGTACATGAGAACACAGCCCCAAAACGACATCTATATAAACAACAGAGTACGCAGGGTATGAGGCAATATTCACTGCACCTATTGTAAATCAGGTTATGGGTAATCTGTATCTCAGGGTGCCAGGGACCTGAGGCTCAATACCCCTAAGCCTCCAAGGGAAATTCCCACATTTTTAAATAGCACACAATAGTCCAGCACTCCACTCAAAGTAAACAACAGTCAAGTTCAACAAGATTGAAATCCATTCAAATTTGTCTTAGTATTCTTCAGAATAATACTGGAGCTTAATCATTCTCAACACTATTTGAAGAACCACGCGATGGGTCCAGACCGATTCCGCTGTACTAATCGAAACTGGCTAACGCCGAAAATCCACCAGGTGAGCATTCACGATAATTGGATCACACACTTGTAGGGAGTACGATATTTGAAATTACCTGGGTTATAGGTGGCTGTTCTGGGAGAGAATGATTGATCTCCAGTATTATTCTAAAGAATACTAAGAAAAATGTCCTGACATTATATTCGCCTAAAGAAGTCCTTAGTGGCGAAACGCGTTGGCTACAGTCGTGTGCTTTTTAAGAAGATTATGAATAAAGAAACTTTTAAAAAAGACCTGCTGCATGGATTTAAATCTTGTTGAACTTGACTGTTGTTTACTTTGAGTGGAGGGCTGGACTATTGTGTTCTATTTACAGTCCCAAACTACAGTCTACATATGGTACATCAATAACTGTATCCACATGTTAAATCCATTAGGTGATCTCATATCACACATAGAAATGCTACATACTATACTTTGCCAGTGTAGCTGTGTTGTATGTGAACTCCCACTGCTATGCACAAGTAACACCGCCTTGATGCAGAGTGTAGTTATGGAGTGAGTTATGCAGCCTTACTGTCAGCAATATGTAGGAGGTGATGCCATTGCGCCATCGTGCAAACAGCTCACGGCCATCACTGCCGTTTTCGTAAGGCATTGCCCCGCCAAGACGGTTGCATATCGGACCATTATTCCTGTGACCTCGCCTCCTTGAAACTTTACAAATTACCCGCCCACATTCAGGAGGTGCAACCACGGCATAGGAAACGATCGTGGGTTACCCCTACTCGTTCAAGTGACATGCATTTACTGCTAAGGCAGAAATTGAATTCAGGCATGTGATTACAACTGTCCTGATGATGACCCCATTATACGCTGTAAGGGATCGAAATGCCGTCGACCACTTGTATGGTTTCACATATTCAGCCAATGTGTCCTACCAGCGTGTTAACTATCGGGAATAGCTTGTTTATGTATTACCCTTGACCAAAGCTCCCGCACGCTCGTTGCCTGAAAAACTTTATGTTTGCTGTATTTATTTTTCCCCTTTTTGTGTGACTTTCTTGTGTATCGGATGCAGGACTGTTTCCCACTGTATTGTTTGTTTGTTTCTGATATTTTTGCATATACTTAATTGAATAAATGTTTGTCCAGCTGGATATAGGACTCATTGAAGGCTATATTTTATTTAAATGTTCCTACAGTTCTTTTTAAGGACCGTTGTTGTCACGAAAAAAAGGCATGCATGGTGATCACCACCAGCATGAGTGAGAATCGTGTTGGCCACAAATGATGACACTGTTACTTTCCTGTGAGGTATGACTCTTGGATATGAATGGCAAATACACAAACAACCAAATGGCGCCATCCATACATCCCCTTACAGGTGGGTGCAGCGAATTGCTGCACACTCCCAAATTTCTCCACAGCCTGATGCCTCCACTGTGGGACACTGCGCTGTTTGGCAGTAGACTATGAATGTGTATCATTCAGGCATGTCAACTGTGGCATTGTAATACTAACAACCTGAAGGGTTACATAGCCAATACCTATGCATATATATTGTGCTTCTGTTGCATATCAAATATGTGTTCTAAGTTTACTGATGTGTTTTACATGTTCTTTCTTGTAGCTGGGCCCCATCATACACATGTGGTGAGGTGGATAACTTCAAGGACCTCGCCTTCACCAGTGAGTGCCTTCATCAATGCTAATTGTGTAGTGCAAGTATTGAGTGAGATGTCAGATGCTCTGTGACTTGCCAGATTCAATATGGACGTTAAGTGTTGCATGTCTATCAGCCTCTGACTACTGTCAAGGAGAATACTTTGCCAATCTGGGATGGACCACATGATAGATGCTTGCCATGGGAGCCATGATCACAGTGGCAGACTATGCGAATACATGTGGTAGTCCCTACACATCTGAACATGGCCATGGTTGTGAAGTATTCAGAATACATGTCAGTTTCACATACTATGAGTTTGGGAGCATGTAATGAGCGGTGACATGGTCCACCATGGACTTACAACAGTTCAGATAGTAGAGGTTTCATATGCCTCTGTGTGATGTAAGGTACTTATCCAACATCCATTGTTACACGTCATGCCTGCCAAGTGTTCAGTATAGTTATCAATGTCCCTTGATATGGGCCCTTGCCATGTTAGTTACACTAGGTTGTGAGACACTGCATGTACTTTGCAGGCCTTGCACATATTACTGTGGCAAATACCTATTGCATAATGGCCATTGCAGGATGCAGAAGGCACACTAATGTTCAGTAAAGATGATTTGTGTACCATTTCACGGTTACCAAAGATAATTTTTCCCAAGCATGCTAAGTACTGACATAGCCATACCTAGATGTGCCATGGTGTTGCAATTGCATTGTCCAACAAATGGCCTTCGTTTGTAATTAGGGCTTAGTATATCTGGTATGATAGATTTGTATTTTATGTATTTATTTATTTGAGTTTTATATAGCGCTGGCTAGACCCGGAGGTATCAGAGCGCTTTACATAAGGAAACAGCAGGTTACAAGTTACAAAAATATTAATGTTAATTACAGAATGAAAACATGTTAAAAACAGGAGTTTATATAATAGTTCATGTGTATGCTCACTCTAAGCTGCAAGATGAATTTAGGCTGTAGGGCTGCTACCTTAGATGTTGTGTAAATAACGTTGTTTCATGATGTTGGTACCTGTTCCTAGTCACCCTTTGTCTGACAGGTGTCCTTCTTGCTTCAACAGACAACATGACCCCAGAGCAGCTGAGGCAGTTTAATACAGGAAAGGACACTACCACCCCCTCAGACGAGTTGCAAAGGCACACAGGGCCATGAAGAAATTGTACAAGGAGGAGAAGGCTCAAGGGAAGTGGGAAAACCTTCCTCTAGGACCACCAACCTGTGAGGAGAGGAGCTCAGACAGATATGGACAATGAGGGCAAGGTTCCTCCAAGGCCGTACCCAGGCCATCCACCAGTGGATCATCCCAACCACCTGACCCTACACCTCTGGCCAGAAGAGAGCATAGCTCATTTGAGCTGGAACTGAAAAAGAACCTTACAGACTTAAAATTGTGGGTGGCTGCCTTGGTAAACAAAATGGAGCAGGCATTGACACTCATCAAGAACTGAAGTAGGCAATGGGAAGACCTATGTCAGTTTAGCCACAGGGAGCCTTTCTGTCCTACCCCCTGTTAATAGTTTCAATGTGGGTCATCATGCTATATAGCTTAGTTCAGGTAAGTGTGGTGATAGTTTTGGGGTAGTGGTTTTAAAGGGGTTGTAGAGATGGGTTAGAAATTTAGAGGGTACGGTTGCTTTTTGTATTTGGGCTAGGGGTTGATGTGTTTCATATGCATAAAAAAACAATATTGAAATTTACAAAAATTTATATGATTGTTTAAGATTTTCTGGGTAGGTACTTGGGGGCATATTACCAACAGCTAGCGATAATTATCGCTATGTTGGTTTAGCGGCGATATTTTCATCGCCGAGCTGCGGCGATTTTTATCGCTTAGGTACCTTGCTATTATCAAGGTATATCTCCTAAAGTCAGCGATATTCATGCATTACCGAGTTAATGCTCTTAGCCATGTTATCCACCTACCATTGGATAACATGACTAAGAAATGCTCAGGGGCAGGTTTTAGCTTTTGGAGATATTCGCACTTAGCGCGAATATCTCCAAAAGTTGGTAATAGGAGATAGCAATGTTAGCGACTGTTTCCAGTCGCTAACATCTTGGCACGCCCACTTTGCATATCATTAGTGATAAATATCACTGACATGCAAAGCGGGGCCCAAGATGGTCGCTGTCTCCTACTAGCTGTCGCTAACTGGTGTTAGCGACAGCTAGGTAATAGGGAGATAATTTTATCTCCGCTTTCTTGGCTTTTAAAGCCAAAAAAGTGGAGATAAACCCCTTTGATAATATGCCCCTTGGTGTTTAGGTGTAGATTCTGTTGTTGTCCTTGTGTGAAGATGTGTCTAATTGGGGGTGGGGGTTGATGTTTATCATGTTGTACTAAATGTGCTGAGTAAGGTAGGTTAAACTGAGGTAGTTTTGGATAGTAGGTAGGATAAGAGAGTTTAGGTTAGGTTAGAATAGTTGTTATAGTGTTGGTAGTTTTATACTTTTTTACTTTTCTATTGACATTAAATGTAATAGTTTGTTATGTACAGGTCTACGTCATGATTTACTGTTTGGCAGTTAGTATGTATGCTCAGGTAACATAATGTGCATGCATATGTCTTTGCTAGCAGTGTTAAGCAACATGTGTGAGTAGGTGTTGTACCTATGGACAGGGATCTGTCCGGTTGTCCATGACTTTATAACATCTAACTATAAGACATTGTTGAGCAGTGGACATGGCAATCATGATGGAAATTGTACACAGTGCAAATCGTGTGTTCACATACAATATCCCTGTGTGGGTACGTCATGCAATATGCCTTGGAGGGATGTTGTGGTCAAAAGCGTTTGCCCAATTAGTAGGTATTTGGACTCATACATTGTTTGCTGGCCCGTACCCACTTACACATGCAGTGTTTACTTGTCTGCCCAATGTTGTATGCTTGCTAGTAACCAGGGGTGGACCCAGCACTTGTGGGGTGACTTAATTCACCATTTACATTGGCTGCATGTCACCAGTTTAACTTCATGATTGCAACCTTGAGTAAGCATTTGCTAGTCAACACAAAATTAGTGTTCACCAAATATATTACACTCTCACTGCCTAGCATTGTCACTGACTTCACAAAAAACATGTCCCTTTGGCAAGTAGTTGGTGTATTTGCCTCACGTAATGGCCAATGGCCATTATGTGAGGCAACCTGCTCCTGGCTCATACAGATGGACAACACAGAGGTAATTCTAAGTGCATTTATTTACATATGCAAATGTTGAAGCGGCTCACAGGTAAAGTTCATTCGACAACAACCCCAAAAGATGTTTAGAGCCAGTGGATGTCCAGAGTCCATGTGGGGAGAGGAGTGCTTCATTCAGGAGGATGATCACAGTGTCATTAGGGAGGATAGGCCACGCTGGCACACAAATGGTCAAGGTGAACAGTGCGAAGTCAAAAAGAGGATAGTGGCAGCTGATGTTCCCTGGCATGTTCATAAGCACAGGACAAAGGAGAAACTGGGTATGTGGCACAGATGAATGCTACTGGAGATTTCTTCATTGGAAAGAGGTACATTCCACATCTTCCTCCTCTGATGTGTGTGATGTCTTCCATGAGGGTGGTCTTGTAGGTGAGGCAGCCAAGGGCGACACACACACATTAGGGGTGGACAATGCGGATCTCTTGCCTGCAGCAGTATTCATCTGTGACAACACATGAGGCAGCACAGCAGCGAGGAGGATCCGCTGTTTTTGCAACACAGCAACAACATCGCGGTCGTAAGCAGCCATAGCAGCAAAGTGGGAGTCAACCTTATGCTCCATGGACTCCAAGATGATTCTCATTGCCCCCAGCTGGTTGGCCACCTCGCTTGTGCCACTTTGGTAGGGCATTTGTTCATGCCTCTACCTCATGACACCAGCGATGTCAGCCAGGGACTGATGGAGGCCACGGAGCGGACATTAGGTGCCTTTGATGGTGGCAGTGTTGTATCTATTGGGACCACGGACTCCCTCTAGGGTGGGCACCATAGTCTCCATTCCCGTCTGCACCTGCTATACTAACTCCCACTGTACTCCTACTCCTATCTGGAAGGTAATCTGTGGATAGTCGGAGTCCAGGGGTCTGGGTGGGGTTGCAGGTGGGGTCTGTTGGCTGGTAGACCGTGTATGTGGAGATGCCACAACACTGCTGACCCTCCCCCTGTCTAGAGATGGTGTCCCAATTGAGTCCAGGAGTTATTGGAGGGGGTCCTGGTCGATGGTTGGCACAGCCTGAATCGTTACTGCTGGAACTGTGTGCACCCAAATATGATCAGTGTTTTCTATGATGTAATCAATCGAAACTCAAGGTGTACAAAAATTGTTGGTTTAGCTGGGCTACCCACATTATTCTTCCATTATGAAGCTGAGATTCTATTTGTTTATCCAATTCTGAAATGAGTCCATCCTTTATCTGTACTTTTTTCTTCAAATAATGGCATTGATACACCTAATGGTATGTATGTATTTGTATATTTCATAAAAAAATCATCTCAATGCAGCCTTTTGACATTACCTCTTTTGTGATTGAGGCATGGTCATGTGAGGCCTGGATTAGATGTTTCTTCTCCCTGTATTCCACATTGCTGCGGTTTTCACCAAGAGAATGTGTTGCCCTTAGAGAGAGTCTTCATACACTGTCACATTAATTTGAGTGATGAACCAGCAATGCTCCTTCTGATTCTAAAGGGTGTCTGGAAAATGAGGTGAGGATGCAGGTTCCCCTGATCTTGGCTGGATGATGACTATGTCTCCCAAGCATTATTAGAACATTGGAATGTTGCGAGCTTCATTGAAGACAATGTAGTAGCCCTGGACTTATAATGGCTGGTATGATCCCAGAGCTTCAACATTCCAGCATGCCAATGTTTGTCTTCATCTATCTCCCTTTTTATTTTAGAGCAATCTACCACTAGTGGGTGGAATGCTCCAATAACCTTATAGGCCCTACGACTTGGACTACAGCGGTCGTTAAAGGCCCTCTCCCTCCCTATAACTCAGGTACAGAGCTTTTAACAACTGGTCTAGCCCTCTGTAGCTGGCTATAAGGATATGTTATCAGAGCCACAGCAGGTGTGAGAGCCTGCTGTTGCACAATTATGAAGAACGGAGAGAGGCCAGTGTATCACAGAGGATCTGCACCATAACTGGCCCGATCATATCTGATCTCTCATCACGATCCAGAGGACTGGGTCATATATAACTGGGGGTGATTCCGTTTGGCCCACGATCTACTGAGAGCATATAATCTTGTCAACCCACAGACAGAATAGTTGGTGTTTCTATTCTGGACTTTCAGGGACACACACATGCTATATTTTGAGAATTAAAGTATACAGCACCATAGCATCCTTTTCACCTAGGTTTACCAACAATGGGAAAGCCAAACAAGAGTGGTCCCACACTGTAAAATAACTTGTCAGAGGAGAAATACAAGGCCACCCTGATCATCAGTGGAGCAGTACTTGCACATTGGTCTTCATCCTACGATTGGAGCATTTGAGGTGAGGGGAGAAATTAGAGACACCCAATGACACAGCGGACAAAAGGCCCATACGGCTATGCAGGAAAGCTTAATAAAAAGGTGGAATAGAATCAATGCCACAAAGCCAGAGGTGGAGAAAAGATTGCAGGTCATATTGACTAGGGTAACTCAGATAGAGACACCTTTACAACAGCTAGTACAAAAGAGAACTACAACCCACAACACTTTGTCGGCTAAGCAGCAAGAGTCAAGTAATTCATCAACTAATTTCCCTTGTTACTTTATCATCTTAGTTATCAGTGCTGAACACCGTTTGGAGAAACTAATGAATGCGAGGCAGTCAACTAATATTCGACTCCTAAACTGCAAGGATTGTGATAAGCACAATGACCTTTGGACTTCAACTCAGGCTTTGCTCATAATGAATTAGATGAGCTTCAAGTCCAGTCCTCCTGCAGATATTGTAAAGAGACACACACTAACCCACCAGAGTTCAAGTTCAAGTTCAGGAATTTGTATAGCGCACTACTCACCCAGAGGGTCTCAAGGCGCTTGAGGGAGGGGGGTGCGTTACTTATCGAATAACCAGGTTTTGAGTTGCTTTCTGAAGGAGAGGTGGTTCTGTGTAAGTCGGAGGTGAGTGGGGAGAGAATTCCAGGTTTTGGCCGCTAAGTAGGAGAAGGATCTTCCTCCCATAGTGGATCTGTAGATGCGGGGAATTACGGTGAGGGCTTGATTGGATGATCGCAGTTGGCTGGTGGGTGTGTAGAAGGACAGTCTTGTGTTGAGGCATTCGGGTCCTAGGTCGTAGATGGCCTTGTGTGCGTGGGTGAGGAGGCGGAACGTTATTCTCTTGTTGACGGGGAGCCAGTGGAGATCCTTCAAGTGGGTGGAAATGTGAGCATGACGGGGAATGTCCAGTATGAGTCTGGCTGAGGCGTTTTTGTTGCGTTGTAGTTTTTTCTGTAGTTTCGCTGTGGTCCCGGCGTACAGGGTATTTCCATAGTCCAGTCGGCTGGTGACCAGTGCATGGGTGACTGTCTTTCTTGTTTCGGTCGGGATCCAGCGGAAGATTTTTTTGAGCATGCGTAGGATGTTGAAGCATGATGATGTAACGGCGTTGACTTGTCTGGTCATTGAGAGGGAGGAGTCTAGGATGAAGCCCAAGTTACGTGCGTGATCGGTAGGTATGGGTGCTGTACCTAGGGCAGGTGGCCACCACGAGTCATCCCAGGCAGAGGGGGAAGATCCTAAGATGAGGACTTCCGTTTTGTCCGAGTTGAGTTTTAGATGGCTGTTTTTCATCCATTCGGCAACTTCTTTCATTCCTTCGTGTAGACTGGTTTTGGCGGTATTTGGGTCTTTGGTGAGGGAAAGGATCAGCTGGATGTCGTCAGCGTAGGAGATGATGTTGAGGTTGTGTTGTCGCGCGATGGATGCGAGGGGACTCATGTATACGTTGAAGAGGGTGGGGCTGAGTGAAGATCCTTGTGGTACACCACAGATGACTTCGGTGGCCTCTGATTTGAATGGGGGTAGGCGGACTCTTTGAGTTCTTCCAGCGAGGAATGAGATGATCCAATGCAAAGCTTTTCCTTGTATTCCGATGTTGTTAAGGCGTTGTATGAGTGTGCTATGACATACTGTGTCGAAGGCGGCGGAGAGGTCAAGTAAGATGAGGGCAACTGTTTCTCCGTTGTCCAGTAGTTTTAGAATGTCGTCGGTAGCTGCGATGAGGGCGGTTTCGGTGCTGTGTTTGGCTCGGAATCCGGACTGTGAGGGGTCGAGGGAGTTGTTGAATTCAAGGAAGGCAGCAAGTTGAGTATTGACGGCTTTCTCGATGACTTTGGCCGGGAAGGGGAGGAGTGAGATGGGGCGGTAGTTCTTAAGTTCAGAGGGGTCCGCTGTGGGTTTCTTCAGAAGGGCGCTGAGTTCGGCGTGTTTCCATCTTTCCGGGAAGGTGGCGGAGTTGAAGGAACAGTTGATGACATCGCGGAGATGGGGTGCGATGATGGAGTCTGCTTTGTTGAAAATGTGGTGGGGGCAAGGGTCAGTTGGCGATCCCGAGTGGATGGAGTTCATCAGGCGGATGGTGTCTTCAGTCGTGATTGGGTTCCAGGCGCAAAGGTTGTGAGAGCGTTGTTTAGGTTTGCAGTTGGGTGGGGTGGGTTGTTCTTCGGACAGGTTTACAAAGCTGTTATGAATGTCGGCTATTTTGTTGTGGAAGAAAGATGATAGGGAGTCGCAGAGGTTCTGGGAAGGAGTGATGTCGTTGTTGCCGGCGGTGGGGTTGGTAAATTCTTTGACGATGTTGAATAGTTCCTTGCTGTTGTGGGTATTGTTTTCGAGTCGATCCTTGAATGCTGATTTCTTGGAAGAACGGATCAATTGGTGGTGTTTGCGGATCGAGTCCTTGAAGGCGATCAGGTTGTCAGTGGTTGGGTTTTTTCTCCAAGTTTTCTCGAGGGTATGGCAAAACTTCTTGGATTTCTTAAGGTCCTCGCTGAACCAAGGGGCCTTTTTGTTTCCTGGTTTGATCTGACGGTGTTTAAAGGGTGCTAATTTGTCAGCGCTGCGGGTGATCCATTGTGTGAGATTAGTGGCAGCTTGGTTTGGGTCCAATGGTATGGCGGGGGGGTTTTAGTTAAGTGATGTGAAGAGTTGGTCAGTGGTGATTTTGTTCCAGTTTCTTCGAGGAATAGGATGAGGCGGGATGTGGGTCGTGGTCTTTTGGAAGCTGAAATGGACGCAGCTGTGGTCCGTCCAATGGAGAGTTGTGGTGCGATCGAAGGAGATGTGTTTGCTGGAGGTGAAAATAGGATTGAGCGTGTGTCCGGCTAAGTGGGTGGGGGTGCCAACAAGTTGATTGAGTCCGAGGTTGGCCAGGTTGGCCAGAAGGGTGGTGGTATTGTTGTCATTTTTGAATTTCCAGGTGGAAGTTGAGGTCTCTCAGTAGAATGTAATTCTCGGAGGTGAGGGCATGTGGGCTGATGAAGTCGGTGATGTCTTCGTTGAATTGAGTGCGGGATCCTGGTGGTCTGTAGATGAGGGTGACTCTAAGTGTGGTTCTGGGATCGGCGTGGATCTGGAAGTGAAGGTGTTCGGCGGTAGCGAGGTTATCGTCGGAACTGGTCGTGATTCGGATGGTGTTCTTATGAACGATGGCGATGCCTCCTCCTGTTTGGTTGATGCGGTCCTTTCGGATGATCTTGAAGGTGTCCGGGATGGCTATGGCGATGTCGGGTGCTGATGAGGCGTTCATCCAGGTTTCTGTAAGGAAGGCGACGTCCGGTGATGTAGTGTCGAGTAGGTCCCAGAGTTCGGAGGCATGTCTGTGGACCGAGCGGGTGTTCAGCAGGATGCATTTCAGGTGGTTAGAATCAGAGCTGTGTTTGGGGGTGGAGGATTTGGCATGGGTTCTGATGCAGGCGAACTTGCATGAGTGGCAGGAGAAAGGACCGTGGGTTTATCCTGGGGTAGCTACGCAGCATTGTGGCTTGCGGCCGGGGTTGAGGGCATGGAGAGTAGCGGCGGCATAAGTAATGTGGGTGGAATGGCTTTTGCGGGGGCCAGGGGGTCTGGCGCTGGCGCGGCCCTGGCGCGGATGGGCGTAGACGGGCTTACCTTTGGCGCACTTTCGGCGCGCATGTGGCGCGAACGCTGCACGTGAACTCTGCGCGTAAAGGCATCTGTCATATGTAGATAGTGGGGGGGAGGGGCGAGGGGGGGTCAGCTGGGAGGCGGGAGCGGGGTGGAGCTACGGGTTGAGAAGCACAACAACAACAAAATGGCTGCACCCGTTCGAAAGCTAAACTGGGCGAGACTGGGGTATTGCTTTTCAATACCAAACTCTAATTTTGGAAACCTGTTTTTCAAAAACAAAAAGTTTTTAAAGTTTGGTGGATGGTCATCAAAACTGATGGTGGCGGAGCACTAAACATTTTCTATTTTGACTAGAACTGCTATTTGCGTTTCCTCTCAAGGTACATACAACATAACATGCGTATTGTAAAGCACACAATCACTGCAATGGGTATATAGTGCTGAATAACAGGTGTTTATTGTTACCAAACTCAATGGTACTCATTTTATCGACCTGTGAAGGACGAAGGGCTGAGTGGGTCTGTCAGGATTTGAACCCGTGACCATGAAGTCAAACACACGCCACTACAGGGGACCCATTAGACCATTATGCCACCAGACCCGGCAAGGATTTCCACTGAGCTAGCCGTAATTTCTAAATTTAGTGGATAGTAGTTCATCAAGGTAGGGGATGTAATGTCCTCACTCCACCACCCTGACTGAGAGAGTATGCCAAGCTATTGATCAGTTCCTTGGTCCTTAGATGAGGTGCCAAATGAGGCATTGAGTTGCACAAGAATGAGAGACACCTGTGTCTCCCCAACATCAGCCCTGCCACCACTACCAGGGAGAAGAGACATACGGCACCTCTCCAAGTATGTTATCACTCAAGGGGCCCAAGCTACTGTAGAGAAGCTAGCCCATCTTTGAGTAGTTTTTATAAAAGATACAATTTAGCTTTTGATTCAAGTTAACTCAGCAACAGCCTCTTTGGACTGTGTCAAGGGATGATGGGTTTCCACAGAATGTGATGGCAGCAGTTTAATGCTTTATTTTAACTGCTGTCCTTTCTTGCGTGTTAGACCTGCTTACAGTTTTCTAACAATACCTGATTATATTTGTGCATTCTTTGGGTCTGATGCCAGGCGTTCTTCTGCATTCATTTCTGGAACTTCTATTTTGTTGGAGTTCTGATTGGTATTTTTACTAATCCCTCCATCATCTCTTCTTCTCACTACCAGATTTTTTTCCCTTGAGTATTATGACTGTGGACGCCTACAGGGGATGTATGATGGAACACCACATGCACTTCCCACGCATGCTTTTACTCCGCAGTCAATACCCCGACTGCTATGTTACCATGCGTTCCTTTACCATGCAAGTCGTTACAATGACTTGCCTTAGGGGGCTGGGACGTTGGAATAGTATAAGTTACTATTCCAACTCCAGTCACTGTATCAGCAGGGAAGGTGTTGGACTTAAAATCCAACACCAGTCCAACAACGCGCTCCCAACAGCAAGACTTGCGCAGTAAATCAACGCCTAGTAACATCATGATCGGGGTAGTGGCTGCAGAGTAAAGGCAGGTCGTGGTTCTGCATGCGGGGTAAAGGATGTTTCCTGCCCACAGCTCTCTGTGAGGCTCATTTTGCTTATGATAAATATGTTAAGGTTTGCAAGTGTTGTAACATATGTGTCATAGTTTCTGTACGGCATTTGTGGAGGCAGCAGCCTTCACTTCGAATAGTAAGATTAAAGCTTTGCCACGGTTGTAAAGATAAGGCAGAAAGTAATATTATGAATAAGGATCATTACCTTGCATTGGTCAATTAGATCACAGTGCATACCTGATAGAGGAATATTGCTGTAAATATTACAGTAAAGAAAACTGAAGACATGTATAAGTCTAAAAAAAGAATCTGCTGTAAAAGCACATTTTTAACAGATTTACAGCTAGATTCATCATTGTCCTGTTTTGCGAGTCCTTAATAGCGATTATTAAGGAATCACTATTAAGGACTTGCAAAACGGGATTCATGTAGAAAGCGCAAAAAAAATTGCGATTCCTACACCTTCCTTATTTGCGATTAGCAAATTGCTAATCGCAAATAAGGAATGGCTCCCCATTCAATCCTATGGGCCCTTAGGATTGAATGGGGAGTCATTCCTTATTTGCTATTAGCAATTTGCTAATCGCAAATAAGGATGCGATTTCAAGGGTGCCAGGGGTGTCTAAAGGACACCCTGTAGCACCCCTGAAATGTAATTTTAGACTGATGTTGTGCACACACATGTCCAAAGGACATGTGTGTGTGTAACATACAACTTAGAAAAATGCACTACAGTGCATTTTTCTAAGTTTTCGCTATTTACCACGAAGTCAGACTTCGCGGTAAATAGCGGCCAAAAATAGCGATTTCGCAATTTTTAAATGCTGCTTGAATTGCATTTAAGGAATCTCTAATTGAGATTCCTTAAATGCAATTATTCGCAAATATGCGATTTCTAAAAATGCGATTTTTGCATTTGGGATGATGAAACCCAAATGCAAAAATAGCGCTTGCAAAGGGCCAGATTCTCAGAATCTGGCCTAATATATTTGATTGTAGCAGTAGTATGTGGTATGCTTGATCCAGGTTTGAATGTGGTGAATGTTTTTTGAATGTGATATGATTGAGGTTTTGAATGTCCGAAGTATTCAATTGAATGGAGTTTGGTGTGTCCGCTTTTTCCCTTGATTTTTCCAATGTTTTTCTTCTTTGATGTAAAGATAAATTTTATAACAATTGTTGAATTTCTATAAAATAAAATTGCGATTAAGCAGCAGTACCCTCTCTTGAATTAATTTTCTTGCAGTGGTTGATTAGTTCTAGTATTAAAAAAACATTATCAGTACTGGCATCTTCTTTTGTTATTTGATATTTAGGCTCAGCCTTGCTGATTAGAGCCAACCCTACTTTGTTCCCACTCCAAGTGGTTAAGGCATGAGAAACTGTGTAACATAATTTGAGAGTAGCTTTCAAGGCATAGGTCAAAGATGATAAGTTGCCAAACTCCAACATCATATGTGTAGTGGATTTGATCATCTAAGTCCTAAAAGGCACCTCAAAATTAGACCTTCGATTAAATCAAATGCAAAATTACTTTTTGTGAAACCTGTGGAATTTGCAAAGATTTTCTTAGTGTTTTTCAAAGTTTACAGGAATAACGTTTCACAAACTCTATTGTTCAACTGCTTTGAGAACTTTTAAGAGTTACCAGAGGTCACGAGGCCCATCCAAAAGGTGTGTGCGCCCTTCTCCTCTCAGAAGAAATTCTGAAAATGCAGAATATTCTCTTACACTTGTCTTTCAGGCTTCCTGAACACATGCACGATTGGAAATTCTGTCATTATTAATAGTCCGATACAGTAAGACATTCGGGCAAATAGTTCAATTTAAAAATGGAAGGTGCCCACCAAAACTGACCTTTGTAAATCATTTTTACTAATGTGTAATATTAACACATGATGGAGTAGTTGTGTGCATCCGTAAATACCACTCAAAAAACACGCAGTAAGACAAAAGCAGACAGAGCAGTTTAGATAAAGGTGTCAGACCTACACAGTGGATGGAGATAGATGTTTTCCAAAACTCGGTATGTCCGCCACACAAATACGCATTGTGGCAAAAAAAAAAAACACGCGCGCGCACACGCATGCGCACGCGCGCACGCACACACGCACTCTCTCTCTCTCTCCTAGGAGAGCTACTGTACTGGAATGGAGCTGTTTAAGAGGGCAGATAAGGAGCAAGGGGAAATTGCTTTCTTTACACTTCACGCTCCGGCGGACCCACGGCAACGAGCTCTTCCCAGGGCAGGGATCCACTTATCTGCGCCCATTGTACCGGTCTTCCATTACCTGCCTGCTTCCGGGCCTGATCAAACACGGCCGCCTTGTCTCATTTGCCCTTCTCCCACACAGCGGGTAAATGTATAACCTCCAAAGGTGATGGAGACAACCTCCAGCTTTTTTCAGCCCCTTCCTGCCGAAATAACATTTATCATTTCTACTTTGAAAAGGTGAAATGAAAATAGCGTCGTGTCATTGGCCAGGCTAGGTCACTTGCCTGCGGTAACATCTTTCGCCAAAAGTTTAACCACTTCCTGCTTATGTCACTCATAAATATGTGACCAATTACCTTTATGGGTTACATTAGGATGCTGACTGCTAGATATAATGAAGGAAAGAAACACAATCTGAAAAGCTAACAGCTGTCCTCTACTTAAAAACAAGTAAAAAAAAAAGTGAGATTTTTCTCGTGAGAATATTTAACGGCACAGTACAACGTCACTGTTAGCTATAGAAGATCATTCTATAGAACACTGGCTACTATAAAAGAGATTTCTAATTCAGTTAATATTCCATGAGGTATTTATACAAAGAAAAGATGTATGCACATTCTTTTCACGAAAATGTGTGTTTATTTCATTGATTTTGTAACTCATCCCATATGTCATCTTGTTGCTGCTTCAGAGCACTATGTTTCGTGTAACAGATAACAAATACGGATGTCTGGTATAGTTGAGAGAGAGGTAGTTGGCCATAAAGTCACTCATGCACATACCGCACTCATATTCATACAAAGGAAAAAATATGACAACGGGGCAGCAAAATTGCCTATATTTGATGTCATCCAGATGTGTGAATTTCAGTACCTGATTGGGGCGGTGGGACGTGATTACAGCAATTTACAACTTAAAGTCATCAAGTTCTATTCCTTTTATGAATGTAAAGTGGTACGTGTGGGTAGAATTTGAGGTAAAGGTAGGGAAGAGTAACTTCTTGTGCTTTTAATGGTTGTTGACTATCTAGATTTGGGCCTCATTTACTCCAAAGTGGTTATTTGTGCTTCACGTTTGTAATTTGTTTTCTGTGCTTCAATGGTTACTGGTTAATAAAAATGTGTTTTGTTTACATTTACTTTTTTTTCCTGAGACTAACATTTTGCTACTGAGCAAAGAAATTGACGTACTACTTTTTGGACGGGAAGCTATCTGATCCTGAAATCCTTTGCAGGTACTGGTATAAGATTGTGTGACATTTATATTTGCCCTCACAGTTTTGCGAAGTTGATACTCTGCACTTTGTTAACATTGTACAGTTTATCACCTTTCCAAAATTTTGTTGGTCAGCAGTAAAAAAGGAACAAAAATGATTTTGCGCACATGTTCTGTACATCTCTCTTTTGGGAAGGAATTATCTGCTAAAAATAGGTTTCTGCAGCTTGTAAAAGTAGGTTGTGCTGGAACAATTGCTCCAGTACAACCTACTTTTACAAGCTGCTTTTCCCCGAAAAATTTAGCAATTTTCACTAATGTTCTTCAACAATGACTAGCCTAAGCAGGTCTCAGAACTCTGAAAAGCTGGCAGGATGGGTCAATGAGCTAAAGCGATTTCAAGTAACAAACGTAGTGTTCTTGAGGTCATGATTTTAAATCTGGCCAAGGCAGACGTGTCCCTTCAACCTTCTGATATCAGTAAATTGAATACCATAAATTGAGTCATAGTAAAATATATTCTATAAAGTTCTTATAAAAAATAGAAGTGTAGTACGAAGAACTATACACAATACAAGTTACTTTTCATTGCTATAGTGACATGGGAAAAGGCAGGGGAGGAGGATCGTCACCCCACTGCTTTCTCGCAGTGCGAGAAGCAGAAACATAAAATGGTATAAATACAATTTTATCTTTCTGCTTCTCGCACTGCGAGATAGCCGAAGCAGGGTTTGGTTGGGGGCGAGCGGGTGGCCGGATCGGAGAGGAGTGGCTAGCCTAATTTTGTGAGCTCTGACTGTTTGGTCGGCCCCAGGGCCCACCTAATCAGTCATGCACACTCTCCCGTTTTCTGCATGTAGGCAGCACGCAGCCTGCTTGAAGAAAATGGCGTCCCTGTGCGGTCTGTGTCCCAGCCAATCACAACTTTGCCATTGCAGCGTTGTGATTGGCTATGGGGAGGGGAGGTAGGCTGCCTGTGGCTACTTCCTGCCAGGATGACACGATGCAACGTGGGACCCGATCGCCGAAGGTACGTTTTTTTTCTATTTAAAATTAACCCCCTCTCCCCACGCGAGCCACGAACCCCCGAGTCATGCCGGCGGCAACTGGTAAAAAGATGTTCATTAAGCCCAAATAAAGCTTTTATTGAAGTGGAATTACAAGTTATTGGTTCCAATAATATTGAGTGCTTAGAAAGGGAAGTGGTGCAATGTTTCTGGTGGGTTGAATGACATGGCAATAGAGATTGTAGTTAGTGGTGAGGTGCAAAAGACCAGCACAAGCAACCAGTGAAAGGTCAATCAGCCTTACTATGTGCAAAATAGCATGCATAGGTGACAGATTTTTTTAAAAGTTCTGTTGTCCAATTCACAAAGGTAAATATACAATTTTATATTTACTCGTACATATTTACTACTACACCTTGATGTAGCTACACTTGTATGCTCTTCCACTATTTCTGAGTATAGATATAAACCTAAGTGAAGACTTGCATGTTCCTCCCACCCATCAGTTGAGGGGTTAGGGGCATCTAGGATTGAATTTACAAATGTGAAGTTACTACTCATATCTTTAGGCTGAGATCTCCATCGCCGTGGTGGGGATCTGTCAATGGAAAAGTATAGGAAAAAGCACTTGTTTATTAAAATTAAAGAGTTAACTATTTTAATGTACAAAATAAATGTAATTAATTATTTTACACTAGAACTAATAAAATAAAATATTAATGAACATTAGCTCCCCAAAATAAATATTTATTAAATAATAAAAAGAAAATATTATGTATTTTATAAATGTTCATTTTTAAACAAAATTAAAATGCCTACCCATACTAGCATTTTTATTGGCAATTCATAATTCGTAAGTTTATTTAAAAGTTATTTCTTTAATCAATGTAAAATATTTTTTCACTAAAAGTTTAAAAATATAATTTTATTATTTTAAAGAAATTCTTGACTGATTATGTAATCTAACTAGGGACAGTGCATTCTTAAGGGCAATCCCCATCCTCACTTAATAAATACGAACTCCCATTAAACATCAGAACTCACTCCCAATCAGTTGGTTCAACTGATTTTATTATCACATTTGGAGGTTACAAAGTGTGTGAACATGCCCACAGAGTGCCAGTTTCAAATATTTCATAAATGTTGTTGCACGAGTGAGATGGAATGTATCGAAATCCTACATATCCTGCTTAGGGGCTGTTAGGACTAGAAAAATGTATTGATTTCCTTTTTAGAGAACACTGGTGTGAGAACAAAAATAGCAATATTTATATTCCATAGGACTTTAATAAAAACTATGGCTCACATGGTGGAAATATTTTTTACTGAGAGTTTGCAGGGAAATTCTCCTTCTTCCTAATGAGTCCAGTATCATTCCCGAGCATTTATCCGATCCTACAAAATGAAGTTTCCATAGATTAGACAAGACGGAAACATGGACACAACTATAGTCTTGAAGTTCTCAGGAGGAAAGTTAACCCTGATCTTTCAAAAATTTGCAGTTGAGAAACACAGTTCTGTAAATGTTGATGAAAACCAAGTCCTAAGGGTGTGCTACCTTTACTTCACAGGTATTACACAGAGAGGTATTCATTACATTAGCAGGAATCCCCTTGTGGGGCATTACATCGCAGTCAGGTTTTGCAACACTTACATTGTAGGTCTTTACTTCTCAGGTTAGTACTAGTAATTAACAAATATCTGCATGTACTTGCATGTACTTAACTTTAACTGCAAAGGTTGAAGTAACATTATAGTTAGGTGAAAATCTCAGTGGAAACGTAACATTTTAAAGCAAAAAAAACCACTGAAATTCATCAGTTACAATTATTTCAAGTAACTGTAACTCATGCCATAAGCAGGCCTGGGCAAAGTTCACGTAGTTCCGCGAAATAACAACAAAAACTCAGCGGAGTTCCACAAGTGGCGAAGTTCAGCGCGAACTGCAGTTCGATTTTCCGACAGTTCGAGTAGAAATTCTACCCGAGCGGCAGCTTGCGCTCGCTAACTTATGGTTGGCGAGTGCAAGCGGGGAAAAAACTCTGCTGCACTACTCAGAGCAGGGTTTTCTGCACTCTCTGAGCTCTGCAAAGTGCAGTAAACTCCGCACATTCCGCAAGCTGAGTGGAGTTCACTGCCCAGGCCTAGCCATAAGGTAACTATAACTCGTGGCCCCACCATGCATAGTTTAGGTTTAGTCATCAATGATGTCAATTCAAATGTTGCAGGCATGTTAACATTGCTGTTATAGAATATGTCATGAGTGATTTAATATGTGTGGTAATTAGCTGTGCATGGCAAGGGTGTGACTCATAGTTACCTTAGGGCAAAAGTATAGTTACTTAAACGACCTCTTCAGGGCATTCTGCAAAATGCACCCTGCCTCATGAAAGGTCTAACTACATTTCACCATATCATCCCTACCCAAAAGCAACTACATTGGTTGCCCCAGCTGGCCGTTATGATGATGAAGACATATTGCACAAAGGTACAAGATTGTAATGGCCAGCGAGCTACCGTAGCAGGCAGCAAAAAAACTTGCCATTATGAGAAGTCCCTTAAGAAGCTAATGTAATAAGAGACTAATATCATCAAGTTCAAAGCCAAAAAGTTTAGAAAAAGAAAAAAAACACAGAAACAACTCTTCTAAGGCTATGTGCCCAGGATCTGTCTTTAACTACACATTTCATCACCTTCTTCTATCAACAATGCAATGAAATGTCTTTTTTTTAAACTCTCCTATTCAAGGAGTACAAACTCCAGCATTGCTAGGGCGTGTAACCCCCCAACTATCAGAGGGCTATCCTTTTTGACCATGTCACTTTCTACTATGCTCCACTGTGTTGCAGTTCACATATTCAACGCTCAAGCCTTCATTCAAGCAAAGATAAATGTAATTAAAGAAGAGCATATTATATTCCTCTCCCTGTCCTTAGTTCTCTTTACTTTATCATGAATGAACAGCTAAACCTCTGCCTTCTAATTAATCAGGTTTTCATTTATCTCTGTGAACAGCTCATATATTTATGGCCTGGTATGATAGCACAGCTGTCGCTAGACAATTATGTGAGAACACCAAGAGAGAGGCTTTGCCTCTGCCCACATGTTTGGAGCCTGGAGTGCACTTTTTGATTAAGCATCAGTTGTGTACTTCCACAAAAGATGGCTTGCTCTCCATGCAGCTGTGAGTATTGATTTATCAGCTTGAACTTTCAGGAGCACACATGACTTTGTAATGCCTTTCAGTGACTTCATAACTAGAACAAATGTGTTATTTTTCTGTGACAGCAGCAAAGATCAGTGGAAGGCAGCCTTTAACCTACACCGATTTTTAGATATGTCTCAACAGTACAACTTTCACTTGACCTTTTAACCTCCACCAATATTATTCTACAGTTCTTTGCTTCCACAAAAATACATATCCATTCCCATAGTTATTACCTATAATGATTCACATTAGCATATATATCATTCCTTTAAAGACAGACGTTTGGCGTGGCTAATGCTTGTTCTTTTTTTCACCCTGTGCTAGTACTACTCCTCACTGATCTCTGCAATTTATCCATACACTGCTGAAAAATACTTACATCTCATATTCTTAGTAATCTCCATCCTATCTTCCTACCAACATTTTTTTCAAAGGAAATTAATGTCCTCCCATCTTCCTTTTTGAAATCCAATTACATTCTTGATCCCACGCAATCTAGGTTCTGTCCACTTACATTACTGACTCTGCCTTGATATCCATTCTGTGTGAAGGTGTCCAGAAGGTGGTTGTTTTGTCCACAGCTTTGATAGTTTCTCACAGGATTTTGTTCCACCAAGCCAGCATTTGGTGAAAAGTTGCAGGATTGTGGACTATCTTTCTTCTTTTTGCTCAGACTTTAGAAAAATATTGCATGGAGTCCCGCCGGAATACTACTTAATCTCACTCTCTTTAATTTCTACGCGCCACCCATCCAGGTTGCATCAGTTCAGAATATTTGGCCACCCTCTTTCTTTATCCCCTCAAATCAGTTGCATTTCTGTTTCTTGATTTTCCATCATCCTCTCCTTTAGAAGATTATCCCTTTCCTACCATTACCAGCTCCCTAATCAGCAGTTCTGGAGCTGACTGGATGACAGTAATTATCTTTTTCGTAAACCCAGCTGATGAGGGTTCAGCATGCTGCAGTTTGGCCAATCTTTCAATTTTCTCAACACATCCAGATTTCCGCCTATGGGGCTTATTTACAAGCCCATGGTGCCGCCGGTTCGTCACTTTTTTTTATGCACCTGCGGCGCAATATGCTTGCCCATATTTACAAGGCCACGTAAAGTCACCCGGCGTGACTTCATGGTCTTGTAAATATGGGTCCCTTTCACACATTACTCTGCGAAAAAGGTGCGTTCAGTGAGTGTTACTGTGGTTGTTCCCATGCAACATCCATTGAACTTGATGCATTACCTAATTTACAACATTTTGTAAATCTGGGAATGCATCAGAATCCTGCGCCTCTCCAGAGGAGGTGTAGGATTGGTGCAACGTATATCTCATCAATATAATAGGAGCCAAGGGGGAAAAGGGGATAAAGGCCGCCCCCACTCAAACCAAAGTATACAAAGTATGGTCTCACCCTCAAGACACTGAAATTTTTATCTTTTGTGACAAAAATAAGGGTTTGTTCAAACTTTCACAATACCCAACTTGTATGCAATCCAACTGTTTATTTAGGTCACAGTGTCACTTTTTCAATAGAAGTGTAAAAAAGGGGAGTAAAAAATATGTCAACTACCATCCAGACACCCCACCTTTCATCCAGTGAAAATATGTGGGAGAAGGGAGAGAGTCCCTCACGGTAGAACCGCCAATGAGGTAGATCTCCTCATTTTTTCCTCTTTCTATACATGCTGCATCCTTCCTGCACATAAACAATCCTCCTGCCAGCACAGGCACCCTTGCACAATGACGCAAGGGGCCCTGCGCTGGTGCATGGCAGCCAATTGTACGCCAGCACAGGGGAAACCACAGGGATGTGTTATATTGGTGTTAATACGACGAATCCCTGTGCTTGAAATATTTTTAAAAAAAAAGAATGGCTTGCGGCGTCCTACTGTGTCATTTTCGTATGGATGAGGCCCTATATGTCTTTGTTCCACAGGTTGCTAGACATAATACCTTTAAGTCTATCTGTCTTGTTTACCATGCTTTCCACAATACGGGCATCTACTGTCTACAAGCAAACGCTCTCACTATTGTCATCGTCTTTTCCTTTTCTCTCCCTCTCCATCTGCTCTCTCTTCTTAGAGCTCACTTCTCTCTTCTCAGTGCCGGTCCTTTCCTTATCTGGCAGCCAAGTTTTGACATTCTCTTTCTCTTACCATCCATCTCCTGTGTAATCATCTTGCTTTTTGCCAATCACCGAAAACGTTCTTGTAGTAATTTTCTCACTGAGTCACTCAAGTGTTTCCCTCACTGCCATGGTGCACTTACGGAGTACTATGTAAGTGCTCAGAACAGAAAATACTGGCTTGCCACTGAAAGGACATACAGTGGACGTCAGCTCTGTGCAACAGAGAATAGAACAAGAGGTATTGCCTGATGCCAGCCTTAAAATACGTAGGCAGAGACATAAGCAAACATAGAATCAAGCAAGCTGCCGGAACAAGGGCATGATAGATTCAAACCAATCATGTGTGCTGCTCAATCGCCAAAGAACATTGAGGTGGACAGAAACAGAAGCAGAAGGTAAAACTGCACATGCTCAGGAACTCATTCAATGTTTTGGTCAGAACTAACAGTCAATCATTTGAGTCTGAAGAGGCACTCTGGGCTGAGAGCTTCTTGAGTATTTTATCATTGATCGACTCTAGTCTTGTCTTCCTCCTCCCCACGAACCTGAGGGTATCAGGGGGACCTGGTGTAGAGGGAGAACACGCTGATACTATCTTAAGTGTAGCCCAACAAGAAAGAAAAAATGTCTTTCTTATAGTCCCCTCACTCACCGGAGTTTCCTCACGGTGACATGCTTCATCATCGGGGTCCTCCCAGTTCTCTACGAAAAGGGGCGTGCTACGACTTGCGAGCTACGTAGGAGCACTGAGTAGTGAAGGACTATGTGTGGTGTAAGGAATGTGAAGTGGAGTGGATGGGTGTGTGTGTGTTTAAAAATACTGTGCTAGTGGGCCTCAATGTTTTATTCTGCTCCTAGACCAGTATGTTAAAAATGGGGTTATACTGTGTACCAACCAATAATGTAGTTGGGTTCAGTATTTGGTCAACATGTTTCACGCTACCCCCAGCGTTTCTTCAGGACCATACAGGGACCAGCCCTGTATTGTACCACTCCTAAAAAACCTAAAGTTAGGAATTTATTAGTGCAACATATATTTACAGTGATTAACGTTGTCCCTATTCGGTACACACGTGGTTCTACATACATACGCTTGACTTTTAAGGCGAATGTATAGTTCAATGGTGAACCTGTAAAAGAATGAATAAAGAACAATTAAAAAACACCTCGCCCCTATCTCTGCCGAGATCGGGGACTTTTTTTCGTCCTTCACAAACATGCACGTTTTTGATACATGCACATATATGCATACAGACTATATGGTGTGGTTTCACCATATTGGTGCGTGCATACTTTCAGATCCGGTGTCTGTTCGCCAGATGCCCAACAAGTGAACTTAACGTGGAAAAAGACAAACGGAAGTGACTATACATAAAACAGTGGACACACATTTAACACACAACCAAAGGAAACGTTTGAATATTTACTTTTGTTGGCGCTTAATAGCACATCATGGTCTCTTAGGGGGGCGGTATTGCCTCGGTGGAAAACAATGCTAGAAGGATTTTTAGGGTTGTAGAAGACGTGGTTAGTGATCGAGCGTCTTTTACATATATCATTTAGTTAGAGGTCTAGTACTCGCTACCCTCTCTTGGCGGTTAGGTCAGATACACTTACTTCCTAATCAGCAACCCGCGCCGTGTTACCTATCAGCTTCCCCTCGGACCGCATCTTGCAATGTGGTCCGCGGGTTTGGTTTTTGTTTGTTTCGATTTCCGGGTTGGAACTAGACCGTCGCGCTCAGGCGGCCATCTTAGATGGATGCAAACGAGCGTCACATGCGTCTTTCTTCCATGCCGTTTGTTACTCGCCCTTATTATCGAACCGGCTTTTTAGAAAACACAATGTTTGGGGTAATGTTATAATAAAAACAAAGAATAAAAATGAAACAATGGGCATTCTTCACAAATAGGGATTGAAGAAAACGTGGACAAAAAAGTTACCACAGGATTAGTTGATATGGTTTATGATATATAACAAATAAACCAAGGATGGAGTGAAAAAATGGAGTTTGAGAAGTATTGTTTTAATCATCTTTTTCTATAATGGTTTTAGGGGCATTATAGTTCTAGGATGTTATTTTTCATGAAAGTTATTTTTCAGCTCTAGGATTCAGGTACATTAGTTTCAGGATGTTATATTTCAACGATTGAAGACACCCCAAGGTATGTCGTCATTCAACCCACTTAAATCTGTCTGTAATCTGAAAACCCAGCGTTGCTCTCGTTCGTGAAGAGTTTTTTCAATGTTGTCTTTATTTACCACACACTCAAGGACTACCCATCTCATGTCATTTGGTGTGTGATTCTTCTCAATAAAGTGGTTAGTCATGCGTGTGGTGGATTTCTTACAACGTATGTTGCTTCTATGCTCAACAATTCGAGTGCTGACCTTTCTTGTGGTCATGCCCACATAATGTAAATTGCACGTGCAAGTGATCAGATATACCACCCCACTTGTATTGCAATTGGAAAAGTGTTTTAATTGCCATGTGGTGTTGTTGTTAAAAGTAACTGACTTTGTCACTGCAGTTAGATGGCAAACACTGCAGTTGTTACACGGGTAATGGCCATTCGGTAGAGGTTGTAGTCTGTTAGTATTGATCACTGGTTTAGGTCGAGTATGTACCAGATAGTCTTTCAGGTTCATTCCTCTACGATGGCTGAACATGGGTTTTGGGATATTTAGATCACCACTGTTTAGTATGCTCCAGTGTTTTTTCACAATCTTGCTGACCTGGTTGGAGACTTTGTCGAAAGTTGTGATGCAGATGGGTCTTTCGTTGGTTGAGGGTTTTTGTACCTTTGGTTCCAGGAGGGCATCCCTATTATTATTGCTCGCTCTTTTACAGGCTACTTTTATTACTTTCTTTGGGTAATTTCGTTGTTGTAATTTTTTACTTAGTTCTTCTGCTTGTACTAAGTAGTCTGATTTGTCTGAACAGTTTCTTCTCAACCGTAGGAATTGTCCAAACGGGAGGTTTTCTTTTAGATGTCTGGGGTGGAAACTGTTGTAGCTTAAAAGGCAATTCCTTGAAGTCGGTTTATGGTGAGTGGTAGTTGATAGGGTTCCATCATTTGCCCTGATGTTTAGATCCAGAAACACCAAATGGTTCCTGCTCATGGTGTTTGTGAATTTAAGAAAAGGATCTTGTTCGTTTAGCCAGGAGCAAAAACTCATGGCCTCCTCTTCCTCGCCTTTCCAAATCAACAGAATGTCGTCTATATAACGCTTCCACATTATTATGTGGTTAGTATATGGATTGTTGATGGTCAGAATTTTCTTTTTCTCAAGCTGATGGACATACAATCCCGCTACGCTCGGCGCAAAGGTGCTGCCCATGCTGGTCCCATGTTGTTGGCGGTACAAAGTTTCCTCAAAACGGAAAAAATTCTCTGTGAGGGCTAGACGGCAACACTCAAGCACTATATGTCTTGGTGTATGATATTTCCAGTCTTCTTCAAATAGCACCTCTTCCAGGATTTCCAAAGTTTCCTTGTGCGGTAAACTAGTGTAAAGACTCTCCACATCTAGGCTTATTAAAATACTAGATGTGGGGTCAAAATTGATCTCCTTCAATAGACATAGTACATCCTTGGTATCTTTGAGATACGTGTCTGTTTTTTGAACTATTGGGCGAAGGAAGGCATCAGCATACTTAGACAGGGGCTCTAGAATGGAGCCTATTCCGGACACTATCGGTCTCCCGGGTGGTTGCTCCATATCTTTATGGATCTTTGGGATCGTGTAGAAGTATGGGATTGTAGGTTTTGAATTTACTAAGAAATCAGCTTCTTTTTTGTCCATCCAGTCATTTACTGTGCTCTCCTCAATGAGGTGTGCAATGCAGATCCGTAGTCTTTCAGTCGGGTCTTCCTTGATCACAATATAGTTCCTTGTGTCTGCAAGTAGACGTAGGCATTCTTGTCTATACTTTACAGAGTCCTGTAGGACAATTGCTCCTCCCTTGTCCGCCGGTTTTATTGTGATTGTCTTGTTATTTGATAGTTCATGGATTGCTTCAAATTCCAATTTAGTAGTGTTTTTGAACACCTTGATGGTATTGGGGTCAAGGTCTTTTACATCTTTCATTACAGCTTTCTCAAAAGCTAGCAATTCGACTGGTAAATTGTGAGACGGCGGGACAAAAGTTGAACTTTTCTTCAAACCTGTGTCCGTTTCTCTGGTAATTGTCTTATCTTTGTCTTTGAAAAAGACCTGGAGTTTCAATTTCCTCATGAATTCCTTTAGTTCACAGCATAGTTTAAATTTATCAGTTACTGGAGTTGGGACAAAACCTAATCCTTTATTTAATATTCCAATCTGGACTTCTGTCAGAGATATAGAGGATAGGTTGACCACTAGATCTAGTGGTTGCTCGTCGTGGGTTCCGGTGGCCCCTTGCTGCGTGTGTGTCGTCCCGTTGTTTCCACGGGTTGGGCCCATTGTACCTGCTGAGCTGTTTTCGTTTTTGTTCTCTGGGTCGTCTGGCCTCTCCCTAAAAAAGGGCGGTTTGAATTGCCATGGTGGGAGTTCCAATTTTGGAAAGGTTGTTGTGGATACATTGGTGGAAACTGTTGCGGCCCATAAAAGAAAGGAGGCGGGGGGCCGAAAGGTGGCTGGTAAGATGGCCACATCTGTGGTTGGTTTCCTCGATTTCTACCTGAGTTTCCTCTACCCCTTCTTTGTTTTCTATTCGTTGGGTAGTTGTAATATTTAGGAGAATTGGAATTCTCAGATCCACTGTCAGATCCATCGCTGTCTGTATTATATCCAGGATTCCTGTTACTAGGTTTATAGTCCTCTCGTATGTATGGATAGACTTTTTCATGAGAAAAACTTTTTTTGTCTTTATCCAATTTGATGTACTTGGTATCCTTGAGACTAATCTCAAAGTCTGTCATGCTTTTGTTTAGTTCATCAAGTCTTTTTTTAAGATCAGTAGGTGACTGGAAAGATTTAAGGCGTATTTCTAGGGCCTGTATCTCTTCTTTTAATGTTTCAGATAAACGCGCTGCCGTCTTTATTATCAAGACCAGCCAGTCCCTGGTACAATGCCATGAAATCAATGACCAATCTTTTTTAAATTGTTTATCATTTTGAAAAATGAAGGGTTCATTTCTGACAATTAGACCTCTTGGTGCAGCACTGATTTTGAGATATTCCGCCATCATAACTCCATGGATTAATGTCTTTATCTGTGTTCTTTTTAGTTCCGTTATTTCATCCCAGCATTGATTGGAATCCCCATTGTCTCTGTTGTCTCTATTTGGTGCCCCCGTGTGTGGTAGTATGGACGCCATTACTCTCTCAATTTCTTCCTCTGAGAATGAGAGGCCTGTAATCTCCGCCATTGTTCTTAGTTTCTCAAGGTTGGGTCAGTGGTGTGTGTTACTGTTCTCATAGGACAGGTGTTTGAAAAACTGTCCAAGAGTAATATTATTCCCGCAACCAACAGGTTGCCATTAACATGTACAAAGAAAGGGGGAGAAGGAGGTACTTAAGAACAGGTCATCCTCCTAAAGAGATTAATGTAGCAAAAAAGAGCCCAATATCTGGGTTCAGGGACTGAAAAATAACTTTCATGAAAAATAACATCCTAGAACTATAATGCCCCTAAAACCATTATAGAAAAAGATGATTAAAACAATACTTCTCAAACTCCATTTTTTCACTCCATCCTTGGTTTATTTGTTATATATCATAAACCATATCAACTAATCCTGTGGTAACTTTTTTGTCCACGTTTTCTTCAATCCCTATTTGTGAAGAATGCCCATTGTTTCATTTTTATTCTTTGTTTTTATTATAACATTACCCCAAACATTGTGTTTTCTAAAAAGCCGGTTCGATAATAAGGGCGAGTAACAAACGGCATGGAAGAAAGACGCATGTGACGCTCGTTTGCATCCATCTAAGATGGCCGCCTGAGCGCGACGGTCTAGTTCCAACCCGGAAATCGAAACAAACAAAAACCAAACCCGCGGACCACATTGCAAGATGCGGTCCGAGGGGAAGCTGATAGGTAACACGGCGCGGGTTGCTGATTAGGAAGTAAGTGTATCTGACCTAACCGCCAAGAGAGGGTAGCGAGTACTAGACCTCTAACTAAATGATATATGTAAAAGACGCTCGATCACTAACCACGTCTTCTACAACCCTAAAAATCCTTCTAGCATTGTTTTCCACCGAGGCAATACCGCCCCCCTAAGAGACCATGATGTGCTATTAAGCGCCAACAAAAGTAAATATTCAAACGTTTCCTTTGGTTGTGTGTTAAATGTGTGTCCACTGTTTTATGTATAGTCACTTCCGTTTGTCTTTTTCCACGTTAAGTTCACTTGTTGGGCATCTGGCGAACAGACACCGGATCTGAAAGTATGCACGCACCAATATGGTGAAACCACACCATATAGTCTGTATGCATATATGTGCATGTATCAAAAACGTGCATGTTTGTGAAGGACGAAAAAAAGTCCCCGATCTCGGCAGAGATAGGGGCGAGGTGTTTTTTAATTGTTCTTTATTCATTCTTTTACAGGTTCACCATTGAACTATACATTCGCCTTAAAAGTCAAGCGTATGTATGTAGAACCACGTGTGTACCGAATAGGGACAACGTTAATCACTGTAAATATATGTTGCACTAATAAATTCCTAACTTTAGGTTTTTTAGGAGTGGTACAATACAGGGCTGGTCCCTGTATGGTCCTGAAGAAACGCTGGGGGTAGCGTGAAACATGTTGACCAAATACTGAACCCAACTACATTATTGGTTGGTACACAGTATAACCCCATTTTTAACATACTGGTCTAGGAGCAGAATAAAACATTGAGGCCCACTAGCACAGTATTTTTAAACACACACACACCCATCCACTCCACTTCACATTCCTTACACCACACATAGTCCTTCACTACTCAGTGCTCCTACGTAGCTCGCAAGTCGTAGCACGCCCCTTTTCGTAGAGAACTGGGAGGACCCCGATGATGAAGCATGTCACCGTGAGGAAACTCCGGTGAGTGAGGGGACTATAAGAAAGACATTTTTTCTTTCTTGTTGGGCTACACTTAAGATAGTATCTGGAAGTTAGCCACCACACAAGACAGGTCCCTGAACCCAGATATTGGGCTCTTTTTTGCTACATTAATCTCTTTAGGAGGATGACCTGTTCTTAAGTACCTCCTTCTCCACCTTTCTTTGTACATGTAGAGGGAGAACACCTCAGGCCTCTGGAAACCAGGCACTGCATGGCATCTGGGGCTACGAATTCAGCCTAGTTCCCATACTAAGATGACAGCTCTCTAAAACAAAACCAACGAGAGAAACCCATTCAAGAATGGTGCTCGGGGAAGAACTGTTTCCTCTTCTGAGTGCGAACAATCCAAGTCAGTATAAAGGGAGCCAGGCTGCTTCAAATCCTCCCCATCAGATGTGCCAGTTGATGGGCTCTTGCTTGCTGCTGAACCAGTTTGCACCCAGTTCTTCCCTCATGTGCACATTTTTATGTTTCCACTTTCCCATGAAATATCTGTAAGGACTCTTTTGCATACTTTACTGGCTTCCTCTCTTTTCCGGGTCAGACTCCTTTGACTAGAAGGGTGCACTGTCTTCAAGCAGTTGACTATGACAAGGACCTTCTTTTGTACCTGGTGGTGAGTGCCTAATAAATATGACATTCGAATGCCTGTATTATTAGTTCTGCATATTGTTCCTATATCACCTCCTTTCTAAAACAGGCTGCTGACATGACATCACTCCTCTGACCTTCAAGTGGGTTGCTGCATATCCTGAGGTGTGACTCTCTGAGTGACCCTCACTAGTGTTTTTATCTTTTCTACTCCTCTTCCCTGTTCCAAACTGTCTATGTCAGGGCACAACTTCATTCTAAGTATCTCGTATCTAGGCTAAGAGGGGGAGGGTAATACACTCCAGAGACGAGTCTTCCTGATTTACTGACAGTTTTGACTGTTTCTATAGAACGCTTTTTAGGGTCCTGCGGCATACTGCCAAGCTGTCCAATGAATTGCATTGTATTGTACTACTGTGCAGTCAAATTCATTAGTGCTTCATCCCTTTGACAAGGTCACAAAGTGCTCCGTTTACTTTGAAACCTTTCATGCCCTTTGAGAGTTTAAGGTTGAGCAGGATGATGGTTGAAGCTTGACCAGTCAGTGAGATGTTGGGTCAGGTGTAAGATTTGGAGACATGCTTTAAACATTTGACAGTGCCATACCTGCACTTAAGCATGAACTATTGAGGAATATTGTATGAATAGATAAATTCATTAATGCAGATATCTACCATTTTCTGGGGTTTATTTTAATGTAATAATGTGGGAAGAGCTAGGTTTTTAGAGCTCTCCTGAATTCAAGATGGCTGCAAATTGACATTATTCCTGAAGGGAGTGGTTTCCATATCTTAGCCTTAGGACTGAGAAGGAGTTTCTTCCAGCACAAGATTTATTGAAGTATGGGACAGATCGCAGAAAACTGAGACATGAATGGTACAGTGGTGTATACGCATGGCATGGAACATCATCTGTCTTGCCACAGACAGTCAGGCTAGAGATTAAAATGCATGTGAAATGTGTGACCCACTTTTATGGTTAAATAGTTGTTTTCCTGTGGCTTCCAAATTACTTGCTGGGATGCTCCAAAGTATGCAATACTGCTGTAATCTGGGAGGGAGAGAACACATTTGATCACCCTTGTATCTTTTAGTGGAATTGAAGGTTAGGGAAAGTCAATATTGGCAGCACATCATGTAAAATGAATGCCTTCATAACTTGAATAATTTGTGGGTTTATGAAGAAGCGTGTATCTATGATCTTTCCTAGATTCCTCCTTTGGAGTGGTGGATTAGGAGGTGGGCCATGTTCTTTAGGCCACATGGTGAACATTGCTAGGTGGTCCATTTACCACAGAATCTCAATTTTTGATGATTTTAGTTTGAGGTTGTTCATTTGTAACTGATAATGTAAGCTGGTATTCCGTGCCAAAGGGAACAAGAACTAATTCAGATGTGCTTTCAAGTTTTTGTATAATTTGTGTATCATCCACATAGCTAGAGCAGTCAAAACTGTGAACAACCTCTGATCTGGTAGTGGTCAAAACCAGAGGTTCTTGGGGATAATTACAGCCTAATAGTGTGAGAAGACTAAGATGCTAGGTTTTTAGAGATATCCAGAATTCAAGATGGCTGCAAACCATTGGGTGTCCACAATGCCTACTCAGGGGGACCTCAACTTTTTGAAAACAAAATAAATTATGTTAGATAAAAAAAAGTATATAAACATAAAAAAGAAAACATTGAGAATGTTAAAACTCACTATAAATGCAAGGGAATTTACCTTGGTTTCCTTTATTTGAGAGTAGAAGTTCAGTTATCCTTATCTTGGTTCGTTGGAGCAGCACAAATACAGTTAACAGAATCTAGTATGGACGATCAATAGCCTTAACGTATGCACTGGTATGCATTTTAGAAATAAAAATACATTTTGATAAGATTAAACCTTACCACTAAGATTACACATTTGATTTGTTGCATGTTTATGATTTGTGAAATAAATTAAATATTTCATAATTTCTGTCTTTGTTTTCTTCATACATATTACTGTACTTTTGTGTATTGTTTTGAGGTTCAAATCATATAAATTACTTCAGTTTGGGCTCAGGCTTCTGTTGGCGTCTGCGGAAATCAAAGGTTAACGACTGCTGGTCTAACTAGTACTTTCAAAAGTAGAGGAGCAATAAAGAACCATTGAGTGACTCCTGCTGTACAGGGAAAAGGCAGAATGAATGAGGGGTTTGTTAGTCAGATAAGAAGCTATCTAGCAAAGGACAATGCCTTGTATTTCTATAAATTCAAGTAGCCAGAGCAGCGCAAGATAATGGGTTACATCAAAGGCAGCAGAAAGGTCCAGTAGCAGAAGTGAAACTCCTTCATTCGAATGCACAGTATTCTTGACATCTTCCCTTTTGCAAATAATTGCAGATTATTTGCTTCAAACTGGGTGGGCCAATGTTTCTTTGTCCGAGATAGGATTATTTCCTTCTACGCAATCTTATAGTTACATGTTGGCGTCTCTTTCAATCAGTTTTGCCTAGGTGAGGGAAATGTTAGGCAATAGTAAAATGGGAGCATTGAGCCAGTGTCTATTTAATTGAGAACAGATTTGAGGAATGTAGGTTTGAGTACTTCCAGGAATAGACCGAGGTGCAAGGAACTGTTGATGATTTCTTTGGCCGCTCTGGGAAAAGAGCTGTTGATGAGGATGCTGATGAATCAGTGATTAATTTGAGAAGGAGGTTTTCTTTGCTTGGCGCAATTGCCAACACCGGCACTTATAACAGTGCACCACATGCTGGCGCAGATGAGCATAAAACAGTTGTTTATAATTCCTTACATATTAATAATACCAATACCTGCTGCCAAAGCCATTCTTGTAGCTTTGGGGTCCTGGAATAGACTGAATTGCCACACTTGTAGGAGTGTGATGGTTAGTAGTTGTATTGGTACTATCATCATCACTGGATCAAAAAAACATTCGCATATCTCCCCTGACTCCAAATCCTTGAACTGGTTGCCTCTTGAAGCCAGAATACAGTTGAAAATTGCCTGCATGACGCACAAGGCTATACACCTGAAATCACCCAGCTACCTCACTCATAAGTTGACAATGTCCGGTGGGTCCAGAGCTACCAGGAGCACAAACAATCTTCTGTTGAAACCGCGAAGATTCTGGAAGGAAAAAACGTACAAACGCTCCTTCTCTGGAATGGCGCCCAGGATCTGGAATGCACTTCCTCCTGAAACGAGGCTCATCTCTTCCTCCCTTCTTTTTAAGAAAGAAGTCAAAAGTATCCTTATGGCTAAATACACTTGAACAATTCGTTTGATTTTCATTGCGAACAGTATTATCAGTATTCTGTTATGATACAGCCTATGTATTCCTATGTACGTGTGTCTGGACTTATATTAGTCTAAAGTGCTTAGATCCTTGCTACCTCATATCAGGTTTTTTTTTTTTTTTAATCGATTTCGGTATTATTCACAACGTTTTGATGGCCTACGCTCCAACTAGGCCGTGCTACCTCATACCTATACTATAAATAATTTGTTTTTTGCTATGTACATGAACTTGACGATCTACCTCCCTACTTTCCCCCCTTGTACCCCTACCCTTCCACCTGCCTGTGTAAAGCGCTCTGTTATCTGCAAAGATCTTGTTCGCGCTATATAAAACTCTCAAAATAAAAATAAATGAAGTTAGCAAGGGCAATGGGTGGGGCAAGCTCCAGCGGCCTCTTGACAAGTGCCCTGGCACTTCATATTTTACAAATTAAGCACTGTGTTGAATGTATGTGCTGGACTGAGGCCTGCTAGTGATCCTGTTGAAATAAAGGCCCTTATATGGTGGGTGAATTCATCAGTCGTAAAGGGGTTGAATAAAAGTAGATTGTGTTGAGGCACAGGTTGAGAGGTTGGAATGATATGTGTGTCAAGATGTAGGTTCTCAATTGTACCACTCTAATGATATTTTCCTGTCTTTGGCATTTGAGATCAAGTAGTCAACAAAAGAGTCTCATAGTTCTTTTGTGTGGGTGGATTTGGAGGTAGAACATTCTGGGTTTCGGAATTCATTGATGATCTTGCGTTCTTTGGTTCTGCAAGTTGCTATATAAATGTGACAGCAGCAGTCCAGCATTTGTACCTTTCTGACTGAAGCTTGGTAGCTTCTGTAGTGATACTGCAGAGAAGGCTTCCTTTCGAGGTTGTCGGCCTTTATCCAATCTCTTTCCAAATATCTTTTGTTGGATTTGAGAGATTTCATCTCTGGTTTCATCCAACCAACTATCCAAAGGAGATGAGAGGTTTTATGTTTTTGCTGGGATGATGTGGTTGGAAGCAGATGCCAGCCAGTGATGGAATGTTGGAACTGAGATTTCTAGGTTGGTAGGCAATGACGAGTTACATTCAGCATAGAAGGTGAAGCAATCTGATTGTTACTACGTTCTGATTTCAGTAATTGTGTTGAAAATGGCAGGAAAGAGCAACAGCGAAATTTGTAGTGAAATTTAGCATGAACTGTCCTGTCTGGTTACTGTAATGAGGTTCTGAGGGGCACTAATTGCAACCAATGTGGCCAGTTGTGAGGATAGAACCACTTAAACTACATTCATTAATTCCATGCTGGATACTAGCCATTTGGCTGTGGGCAATTCTGGTTTGTGAAGCTAGGGACTGAAGTCACCAGGATCGTAGGTTAGATGTTTTAGCTTGATCTCAAAGGCAAAGTCGAAGAAAAGGTCAGGAAATGTAGAACTGTAGCATGAAGGTCTGTATATGAAGGTGAAAGAGTATGTGATGGATGGCGTGGGCAAATGCCGGGCAAGTAACAATTTGCATTCTAGAGTAGGGCACTTTACAATAGTTTTGGAAGGTAGTGGCATCTTTTGGACAACAGCTAATCCTCCTCCATTTTACTAGATGGTGTAATTTCCCATAAGTATTTTGTAGATGGAGGGTATGACTTTGTTTAGGATTGGTGAAGTGTCATAAATTAGCCAAGCAACATTTATTTAAAGCAGGTCAATGTGCATGTCTAACAGATGATGAGATTCTTGTTCAAAGATCATGCTCTAATGAGGTCACTGGAGAGTTGGTGAGTCATCTTTGAAGGTGCTAGGAGGACGTTATCAGGTAAGGTAGTTTGATTTGGATTGTAGGGCTAGAGTTAGATTCACCTTCCTAGTCAAGTAGAATGGGGCATGACATTACAGTATAAGGCGTGAGAGGAGAAGTAGGTGAGGTGAAAGAGGGGAAGAATAGACTGGGCGTGTAGGTAGGCTGCACGTGCTAGAAGAGATGAGGTGAAAAATAGAAAATGTGTAGGAGGGGAATGTGAGGTGGAAGGTGGGATAAATGGCACAATGTCTGACGCTGCAGGGGTGTCAGAGTTCGAGAGAGGTGTGAATTATGGAAATGAAGAGAGGACATACAAGACAACATGTAGTGACAGTCAGAAGGGTATGTATATGGAGAGGAAATATTGGTAACAAAGGAAGAAGAGTGACAGCTGAGTGGGGTCAGTGTTATACATAATATAATTGTGTGGATGTGAGCAGTCAGCAGTTAGAGGAGTGTAAAACGGTGGGTAGGGGGAGAAAAAATGATGAGATCAATGAAGAACAGGGATTAGGTGAGAGCTGGTGGTAGAAATGGGTTTGGATAACTAAGGATGTGATTAGGAATGACAGGATGTGGTAGGGTGATTGGAGATTAAAGTATTTGCCAGTCTTAGTAGGGGAAAAGAACTGTCATGTGTCCGGTGCTTTAAGCAGCAATTAACCGCTTCGCTGCTGAGCCACGGTAGTCGTGTGCGGATGACGAGCTGAGCTCATCATCTAACGCGGCTTTTCGCAAATTGCCGCACACAGCGGGAAAAGCCGCCGCAGCAATGCGGTTATGCGATATTTTTGTTTAGCAAATTTTTTGGGGGATGTTGACATCGTTGGTTGTATAATCTCTAGCGGTGAAGCCAGCTTTCAGGTTCAGAAGCAATGCTAATTGAACTAAAGAGAAAACCAGGTTTACACGTTGGTGCTCATTGATTTCAGTGCATTGATTCAATTTGGTCAGGCAAAAGTTCAGTATCACTATCTAAAATGGAGGCTCCGATTTTGAGTTGTGGAAGTGTACAGAAATTGAACAGAGGTCGTTCAGCTGCCAAGAACATGAATGTTTCATGAAGAGCAGGTGCAATGGAGGTTGCAGTTTTAGATATGGTCAAAGGTTCTGAACTCTTGTTTGGGGTAGTTTGCTAGCAATGGCAACTAGGGAGTGATAGAGTTTAGTAGTTTGAATTCAATTTTAGCTGAAACACAGCCCTCATATATATATATAAGAAATATACAGTATATGTCAGTGGGTTACCCCAAGAGCAACTAAGCTCAGTCCAGAGAAGAAAACAGACACCACAGTAGAGGCTCCTAACCAATCGAGAAACAGTAAAATGCAGCTTTAGGACAAAATAGACGCCAAAGTAGTTGGGCTTTTGGGTCAAATCAGATGTGACATGGTGCAACCCATGAATGGACTGATATCAACACACAACCCTGTAATTCTTAAATAAATGCCACCAACGTGCACCAATGGGGTTTACCTCGGGGACAGCTAAAGTACAGTCCTGGGGAATAACTATTAGGTAGACACTTATGTACTGCATGTATGGGGTAAATCTGTTCGAGGTGCAGCTATCTGGTACAATTGCTGAAAGGCCAGAGGTCACATCTAAAGCAGGCAGGGTTCGGTGGATACCTTGTAATAGCAAAATAGTAATATTTTATTTTATTCTCTGCGAACAGAGTATTGTAAAGGAATCATTTGATAAAGTTAGCAATAGGAAACGAACTTGGAAATAGAAAATAGGAAAAGATAGAGCAAAGTTTCTGGCCATAGGCTCTTAATCAAGAAGGGGGGAGGGGGGATCACTTGTCCTGTGTAACCTGGGTACAGTTCTTACTGGAATGACCCTTGGTAAAAGACCCTCATACACGTGTAGTTGTGACGGTATGGGCGGTATATCTTGAGAGGCTCTTGCAGACAGGGGATTTGCCATATAAATTTGCTCCTAACCTCTCATTCCTGTCCTTGATTCCTGGACTGAATGTCCTGGGAGGAGAGGTTAAGAAGCGTGTGGTTGTAGATCCCATAACCATTTGAAGGTTTAATTAGGTCAGCCGTCACTTGTTTTCCTGGTAGACTTTTATCATCTACCTTCAATCCAGTCCATTCCTCAATCAATCACTCAAGCAATTGATATGTAGAGTGCGACTTGTCACCCTATGGGGTACCGGGCACTGGCAGGGTCGATAGTCTCCATCGAATAGCCAGATCTTCAGTGTACTTCGGAACTCCTGTAGAGTGGGGGAGGTACTAAGGTGCAGAGGGAAGGCCATTTCTGGCCCTAGCTGCCAGGTAGGAGAAGGAGTGTCCGTCTCTCCTCCTCCGGCGTTTAGGGTTGGGGGCAGGCGAGAGGAAGGCAGAGCGGAGGTGTTTTGCAGGTTTGTGGAAGCTCAGGCAGGGGTTGATGTAGGCGGGTCCTGAGTCATGCAGGGCCCTACACGCGTGGGTGAGGAGCTTGAAATGGCATCTCTTCTGTACAGGAAGCCAGTGGAGATCTCTGAGGTGGGAGGATATGAGTGAGATCAAGAACAAGTCTTGCTGCAGCGTTCTAGGTGGTCTGGAGTCTTTGGGTGAGGTTTGCCCCGTTTCCCGCATTGAGGGCTTTTCCATAGTCCAGTCGACTGGTGATGAGGGACTGGGTGATGGTGCATCTGGTGTTTTGTGGAGCCACTTGAAGATTTTGCATAGCATGCGCAGAATGTAGAAGCAGGAAAAGGACACAGCTTTGACTTGAGATCTTATAGTAAGTTTGCTGTCCAGGATGATACCGAGGTTTCTGGCATGCTCAGTGGGGGTTGGGGTGGATTTGAGTTCTGTAGGCCCCCAAGAGCTGTCCCAGGGGTATTCTTTGTTGCTGAAGATCAAGGCTTCCAACTTTTCCATATTGACTTCAAGGCAGTTGTTCCTCATCCAGTTAGCGATGCTGGTCATGCATTTGTGGAAGCTGGTTTTATTGGAGGTGGAGTTTTCAGAGAGGGAGAGGATGAGTTGTGTGTCATTGGTGTAGGAGCTGATGTTTGTTGGAACTGACTATGCCGGCCAAGGGTGTCATGTAGATATTGAAGTGGGTGGGTATGAGCCACAAGCCTTGAGGGCCTCTGCAGATGACCCGTTTGGGTTCGGAGGTGGAAGGTGGGAGGAGGACTCATTGAGTTCTATCGGTGATGAAGGAGGCGATCCATTCAAGGGTGGCTCCTTGGATGCCTATGTTGTGTAGTATGGCGATGGTGTGTGGTGGGCGACGGTGTCGAAGGCTGCTGCGAGATGGAGAAAGATGAGGGCAGCTGTCTTCCCTTGGTCAAGGAGGGCCTCGATGTCGTCGATGGCCAGGATCCAGCTGTTTCAGTGCTGTGGTTGCTGCAGAAGCCAGATTGGGAGTCGTCCAGGAGGTGGAAGATGAGTTGTTGGTTGATTGCTTTTTCAATTACTTTGGCTGGAAAAGGGAACAGGGAGAAGGGTCTGTAGTTGCTGAGCTCATTGGGGTCTGCTGAGGTTTAATTTTACAGGGTTTTGACTTGGCATGCTTCTAGTCTTCGGGTAAGGTGGCAGTGTTCAGTAAGGTGTTGAGTAGGATGGTTAGATCGTGGCCAATCCTGGATGCTCCTAGGTTGCAGATGTGGTGGAGGCATGGGTCGGAGGGAGCTCCTGGGTGATTAGACTTCATGATAGTGATGGTGTCCTGTGTGGTGAGGCGATTCCAGGTGGTTAGCCTTGGGTCAGTTGTGGGTGTGGAGTTGTGAGAGCTGTAAATTTCCTCGGGTTTGGGTGAGGGGTTGAAATTTCTGTAGATTTTGACACTCTTAGAATGGAAGAAGTTTGCAAGGCTGTGCAGAGCTCCAGAGAGGGAATGTTGTTACTTGTGGCTGAGGGGTTGGTGAATTCCCTAACGATGTAGAAGAGCTCTTTACTGTTGTTAGAGCTGGCTTCGATGCACAACGCCAAGGCTTTCTTTTTTGTCTCACGTAGTTGGCGGTGGTATAGTTTGAGTGCTGTTTTGTGGGAGGTTCTGTTAGCTGTGTCTTTGCTGGAGCGCCATCTTCTCTCGAGGTGCTTACAGTGGTGCTTGGCTGTCCTGAGGTCTTCAGTGTACCAGCTGCCTTGCTTGGCGATCGTCTGTGTTTTGTGTTTTTGTTGGCTCTGTCCTTACTCCAGGTGTTGAAAATCCTGATATCCTGTTTCATGCTGTTGTGGTGTTTGAGTAGGTTGGGGGTGAGGGCACCAATGTATTCAGTCTCTGAGACTTTTTTAATCCAGCGACGACAGGAAGTGTTGGGCTGTGCCAGGGGGCCTTTCGGGTGTCGATATTGAAGTGGATGATAGACATATCAGTCCATGTGAGTTTGGTGGAGTGTCTGTATTTGACATGGTGGCTGGAGGTAAATAAAGGGTTGAGAGTGCGTCTTGAGATGTGTGTGGGATCATGGATGAGTTGGGTGATGCCTATGTTGTTTAGGCTGTCAATGAGGTTGGCGGTGTTCTGGTCGGTTTTGTTGTCGAGGTGGGAATTTAGGTCACCCAGGAGAATGGATTCCTTGGAGTCTATGGTGAGGGGAGAGATAAAGTCAGTGATGAGGTTGCAAAAAGTGATTAAGGTCCCAGTAGATGTCAGGTGATTGTGCCCCTGACAGTAGTTTTCTCCTCCGTTTGGATTCTGAAGTTGGGGATGTTCCATTGCTGGGATGCTGTTGTCCATGGTGGTGGTGCATCTGATTGATTCCCTGTTGATGATGGCGATCACTCCACAAGGCTTGTTGATGCCATCGCAGTGGGTGTTCTTGTGTCCTGACGGTATAGCAGTGCTGATCTTGGGGCACACGCAGGTTTCATCCAGGTTTTAGTGAGGAAGATGATGTCAGGTGCGAGAGTGTCGATGAGGTCCCATACCTCTGTGGCATTTTTGCAGAGAGAGCAAGTGTTGAGGAGGACACATGCAAGCTGGTGGTGGGTTGTTGGTGTGGTGTTTCATGTGGTCTGAGTGTGGGGTCTGTCTCATTTCTGCAGATGGTATACAAATAAATTGCATGGCATGCCCTACAGCACAAACATAAGGAACACTAATAATACCCTCACTGTTTCGGATCCTCTGCTTAACATCCCATTCTTGCTTTCCATCCATCATTTTATGCACTAAACATGAATCTTACAATCCTGACCTACACATCATTTTGTTTGCAAGTGATTCTATTAGATGCCATAGTTGCCCTACCCTGATTGCTTGGTATGAGTACAGTCTCTTGGATCAAGACATGAGGGGGTTCTTAGGAGCCCTGTGACAACTGACAATATCATGAACCTATGACCCCCACATTTAAAGACAGAGGTAGACTGGTATGCTTTAGTGCATGCCCTGGCCCTTTATCACTATGCACAGGAGCATGCTAGAAGGACATCCTGTAGAATACGATCAGAGTAAAAGTACAGGACCTCTCTAAGAAGTCCAGCATGTAATAAAACCATGTTGACCAAAAGAAGAAACACACATAATTCATACAACAAATAGATCAAACAGTTACATGGGTGTAAATGGCACAGCCAGTTCTACTTAGACCAACATTATAGCATGGTTTTGGTATAGCATGCATCTTTTATTATTATTAACCACTTCTCCGTGGGGCTAATTCCCCCGCGGCACGGGGGGCAGGGGGGCCGTGCACGGCGCCGCGGTGCTGATGACAAGCCCCGGCTCGTCATGCAGCACGGTGCTCGTGTGCTGGTGAAGAGCCTGGGCTCGTCATGAGCCCGTCCGCGCAATGGAACGCTCAGCACAGCGGGGGAATTATCCCCGCGTGTGAGCGTTCCACGGCTCATGACGAGCCCAGGCTCATCACCAGCACACGAGCACCGTGCTGCATGACGAGCCTGGGCTCGTCATAAGCACTGAAGTGGTTAAAGGGTCTGGTGCTGAATACTCATGTGCCAATACTCATCTCCTCAGTAACACGTGTGAGTTCCCCTTGACTCTAAAACAGACTAGGGGTCAGATGTATGACCTTGTAAATAGTGCCTCGCAAATTGCAAGTCTTTTGCGACTCGCAATTTGCGAGGTGCTATTACCAATGTACTATTTCACACTGTTAGAGATTCCCAATGGGGTCGCAAATAGAGAGGTTCATGAATATTAATGAGCCTCTCGCATTTGCGACCCCATTGGGAATGGCAGGCCCTCCCAGGTATGGTGACCTGCTGGGCTCCGCAGACCACCATGTCTGGGACTGCTTTTAAACAAAGCAGTTTTTAGGTCTCTGACCGTAGGCTGCGCTTGCGCAGTCTCGCTCCGAGATTTAATGTTTCTTAGTATGGGGGCTTGAACCAGCCCCTCTTCTCCATTGGCTGGCTTCCTAGACGGAGGCCAGCCATTGGAGGAGAGGGGCGTCACTCCGTTCAAGCCCCGTCTTTTTCGGATTCGGGGCGTGTTTTTTGCAGTTTTGTAACTCTGTGACGTCATCCGTCACTCAACAGCAAAAGTCACGCCCCCAATGCGAAAATGTTGGCGCTTTTCTGACGCCATCTCTGCCTGACAGCTGCCGCAAGAAGTCAAGAAGCTGCCGAGTCCTCCGGTGAGTGCTTGCTGTCCTGCTTGCTCATTGCTCGTGCTTGCTGTCCTGCCCCCTCGTTGCTCGTGCTTGCTGTCCTGCCCCCTCATTGCTCGTGCTTGCTGTCCTGCCCCACCTCATTGATCGTGCTTGCTGTCCTGCCCCTCCTCGTTGCTCGTGCTTGCTGTCCTGCCCCCCCTCATTGCTTGTGCTTGCTGTCCTGCCCCCTCGTTACTCGTGCTTGCTCTCGTTGCTTGTGCTTGCTGTCCTGCCCCCCCTCGTTGCTTGTGCTTGCTGTCCTGCCCCCCCTCGTTGCTTGTTCTTGCTGTCTTGCCCCCTCGTTGCTTGTGCTTGCTCTCCTGACCCCTTGTTGCTTGTGCTTGCTCTCCTGCCCCCCCCTCGTTGCTTGTGCTTGCTGTCTTGCCCCCTCGTTGCTTGTGCTTGCTGTCTTGCCCCCTCGTTGCTTGTGCTTGCTGTCCTGTCCCCCCTCGTTGCTTGTGCTTGCTCTCCTGCCCCCCTCGTTGCTTGTGCTTGCTGTCCTGCCCCCTCGTTGCTTGTGCTTGCTCTCCTGCCCCCCTCATTGCTTGTGCTTGCTGTCCTGCCCCCTCGTTGCTTGTGCTTGCTCTCCTGCCCCTGCCCCCTCGTTGCTTGTGCTTGCCCTCCTGCCCCCCCTTGTTGCTTGTGCTTGCTGTCCAGCCCCCTTGTTGCTTGTGCTTGCTCTCCTGCCCCCTCGTTGCTTGTGCTTGCTCTTCTGCCCCCCTCGTTGCTTGTGCTTGCTCTCCTGCCCCCCTTGTTGCTTGTGCTTGCTGTCCTGCCCCCTCATTGCTTGTGCTTGCTCTCCTACCCCCCTCGTTCATTGTGCTTGTTGTCCTGCCCCCGTTGCTCGTGCTTGCTTTCCTGCCCCCCTCATTGCTCGTGTTGCTCTCCTGCCCCCGTTGCTTGTTCTTGCTCTTCTGCCCCCCCTCATTGCCTGTGCTTGCTCTCCTGCCCCCTCATTGCTTGTGCTTGCTCTCCTGCCCCCCTCGTTGCTTGTGCTTGCTGTCTTGCCCCCTTGTTGCTTGTGCTTGCTGTCCTGCCCCCTCGTTGCTTGTGCTTGCTCTCCTGCCCCCCCTTGTTGCTTGTGCTTGCTGTCCTGCCCCCTCATTGCTCGTGCTTGCTTCCTGCCCCCTCGTTGCTTGTGCTTGCTCTCCTGCCCCCTCGTTGTTTGTGCTTGCTCTCCTGCCCCCTTCGTTGCCTGTGCTTGGTCTCCTGCCCCCCTTGTTGCTTGTGCTTGCTCTCCTGCCCCCCCTCGTTGCTTGTGCTTGCTCTCCTGCCCCCCTCGTTGCTTGTGCTTGCGCTTGCTTTCCTGCCCCCTCATTGCTTGTGCTTGCTCTCCTGCCCCCCTTGTTGTTTGTGCTTGCTGTCCTGCCCCCCCTTGTTGCTCGTGCTTGCTTTCCTGCCCCCTCATTGCTCATGCTTGCTCTCCTGCCCCCCTTGTTGCTTGTGCTTGCTCTTCTGCCCCCTCGTTGCTTGTGCTTGTTTTCCTGCCCCCCTCATTGCTTGTGCTTGCTCTCCTGCCCCCCTCATTGCTTGTGCTTGCTGTCTTGCCCCCTCGTTGCTTGTGCATGCTGTCCTGCCCCCTCGTTGCTTGTGCTTGCTCTCCTGCCCCCCCTCGTTGCTTGTGCTTGCTGTCCTGCCCCGTCGTTGTTCGTGCTTGCTGTCCTGCCCCCTCATTGCTTGTGCTTGCTCTCCGGCCCCCTTGTTGCTCTTGCTTGCTCTCCTGCCCCCTCGTTGCTTGTGCTTGCTCCCCTGTCCCCTCGTTGCTTGTGCTTGCTCCCCTGCCCCCTTGTTGGTTGTGCTTGCTCTCCTGCCCCCGCCTTGCTGGTTGTGCTTGCTCTCCTGCCCCCCATTGTTGCTTGTGCTTGCTGCCCTTCCCCCTTGTTGCTTGTGCTTGCTGTCCTGCCCCCTCGTTGCTTGTGCTTGCTGTCGTGCCCCCTCGTTGGTTGTGCTTGCTCTCCTGCCCCCGCCCCCCCCCTCGCTGGTTGCGCTTGGTCTCCTGCCCCCCCCCTCGTTGCTTGTGCTTGCTCTCCTGCCCCCCCTTGTTGCTTGTGCTTGCTGCCCTTCCCCCTCGTTGCTTGTGCTGTGCTTGCTGTCCTGCCCTCTCGTTGCTTGTGCTTGCTGTCCTGCCCCCTCATTCGTTGTGCTTGCTCTCCTGCCCTGCTATTGACATTGTAAATGACAATGCCATTTATTTATGTTTTTTTAAAAAACATAAATAAAAATAATGTCATGAGCAATGCCAATAGCTCTAACTTTAAGAATGCAGAGACCATTGCATTGTAAATGCTTGTTTTTAATGCAGCCTGTTTTCCGTTAATCCTGGGACCACTGCCTGCCCTTAAAAAGTATTTTCCCCTGCGTTTGCAAAGGAGAAGGGGTCCCCTGGGGAACCTCTCCCTTTTGCGATCCCAATACCACCTTCTTGAAGAGGGTGGTAATTTGCGAGTGTTTTGCGCCTACAATTGCGGGCACAAAACATTCCTACATAGTGTGGTGCTCACTATTAGGAAGGGAATACCCCTTTTTAATAGCGAGTCACAAAAGCCTATTTTTCGATTCGCAAAAAATAGCGAGTCGGAACATAGGGTTTGTACATTCCCTATGCTATTTTTGCATGCGCAATGGTCGTAAATCTGGCCCTCGACGTTTAAACATGATGGCAATGTGCAGGTTTGAACTTTCATTATCAGTGTCATCACACCACCGCCAAACTGACATAGTGTCTTGATCCTCTCTGGGCAGACTTTCACAGGCGTACTAGGAACTTCGATAGTGGAACACGAATATCCGCTGAAGTGTTCTTCATGGGCCTTACAGTCAACAAGTTTCTAGCTGCGTCAAGTCTCAACCCTTCAGCAACGAAGGCCTTGATGACAAGAGGGCCATACTGACACCTCAATATGAGGTATTTCCGGAATGTGGTAAATACCTCTGATTCAAAAAGGGTTTTTTTCAGGGCAATGAGGACTTACATGCAGAATTAGTGCTTTATTCATCACATTTCAAATGTGTCAGTACTTACTTTGTATTTTTCTCCCAGTAAATTCCATTAGATTTGACCTACCAAACTTCACCTGAGAAAAATTGCAAGGTTTCAGTCAGTACCACATAACTCATGATTTCAATCCCTATTCAAACAATAGTTTGCCCCAGGGTCAGAATGTGGCGGCTCACTCATAGTCAAGGCACAAGAGGTGGTTCTCAGGTGAAGGTTTACAGCAGAAACGGCCATCTGGCCTTCTCCTGCCGTCTCACCGAGGGCTCTACCTGTATCCTCGCTCTAACTATGCCTGTCTGCGGCCTGAGGTGACAGCTCTTGCAGTGAAGACTGGTTAGATTAGGGATCATCAAGGCAGTGGAGGCAATGAAGAGACTCAAGTCAGAAACCAGATCCAGCAGCTGTCATTAAGCAGGATATGGGTTCCAGCTGGGTCCTGTGAAATATGCTGAATTTGTGTGATTTGCAGGCACCAAGGCATATTCTGCAGTGCTCGCGTGTTGCCTGCTTTCTGTTCCATGCAGCAACCCGCAGGCAATAAAGGGGCTTTATTATATTCAAATCCACCTGGGCCCAAAACAAAGGACGGATTGAAAGGGTTATCAGCCATCTTTTTAAAGGTCTTTCATCCTGTCTGGGAACAATCTGGAGCCTACCATGTAGATGCCAATGGAATTGAGCTTGTAATAGCTTCACAAGTACCTAAGAGAAACTTGGATTTGGAAGCGGACTTTTCATTTTCGCAAGTACCTAAGAGGAACTTGGATTTGGAAGCAGGCTTTTCATTTTCACAAGTACCTAAGAGAAACCTGGATTTTGAGGCAGGCTATTCATTTTCACAAGTTACTAAGAGAAACTTGGCTTTTGAGGAAGGTTTTTCATTTTTACAAGTACCTAAGAGGAACTTGGATTTGGAAGCAGGCTATTTATTTTCACAAGTACCTAAGAGAAACTTGGATTTTGAAGGCAGGCTTTTCATTTTCACAAGTTACTAAGAGAACCTTGGATTTGGAAGCAGGCTTTTCATTTTCACAAGTTACTAAGAGAAACTTGGCTTTTGAGGTAGGCTTTTCATGTTCACAAGTACCTAAGAGAAACTTGGATTTGAAAGCAGGCTTTTCATTTTCACAAGTTACTAAGAGAAACTTGGCTTTTGAGGCAGGCTTTTCATTTCCACAAGTACCTAATAGGAACTTGGATTTGGAAGCAGGCTTTTCATTTTCACAAGTACCTAAGAGAAACCTGGATTTTGAGGCAGGCTGTTTATTTTCACAAGTACCTAAGAGAAACCTGGATTTTGAGGCAGGCTCTTCATTTTCACGAGTTACTAAGAGAAACTTGGATTTTGAGGCAGGTTTTTCATTTTCACAAGTACCTAAGAGAAACTTGGATTTTGAGGCAGGCTTTTCATCTTCACAAATTACTAAGAGAAACTTGGCTTTGGAGGCAGGCTTTTCATTTTCACAAGTACCTAAGAGGAACTTGGATTTGGAAGCAGACTTTTCATTTTCACAAGTTACTAAGAGAAACTTGGATTTGGAAGCAGGCTTTTCATTTTCACAAGTTACTAAGAGAAACTTGGCTTTTGAGGCAGGCTTTTCATTTTCACAAGTACCTAAGAGAAACTTGGATTTGGAAGCAGGCTTTTCATCTTCACAAATTACTAAGAGAAACTTGGCTTTGGAGGCAGGCTTTTCATTTTCACAAGTACCTAAGAGGAACTTGGATTTGGAAGCAGACTTTTCATTTTCACAAGTTACTAAGAGAAACTTGGATTTGGAAGCAGGCTTTTCATTTTCACAAGTTACTAAGAGAAACTTGGCTTTTGAGGCAGGCTTTTCATTTTCACAAGTACCTAAGAGAAACTTGGATTTGGAAGCAGGCTTTTCATCTTCACAAATTACTAAGAGAAACTTGGCTTTGGAGGCAGGCTTTTCATTTTCACAAGTACCTAAGAGGAACTTGGATTTGGAAGCAGACTTTTCATTTTCACAAGTTACTAAGAGAAACCTGGATTTTGAGGCACGCTTTTCATTTTCACAAGTTACTAAGAGAAACTTGGATTTTGAGGCAGGCTTTTCATTTTCACAAGTACCTAAGACAAACTTGGATTTTGAGGCAGGCTTTTCATTTTCACAAGTTACTAAGAGAAACTTGGATTTGGAAGCAGGCTTTTCATTTTCACAAGTTACTAAGAGAAACTTGGCTTTTGAGGCAGGCTTTTCATGTTCACAAGTACCTAAGAGAAACTTGGATTTGGAAGCAGGCTTTTCATTTTCAAAAGTTACTAAGAGACACTTGGCTTTTGAGGCAGGCTTTTCATTTCCACAAGTACCTAAGAGGAACTTGGATTTGGAAGCAGGCTTTTCATTTTCACAAGTACCTAAGAGAAACCTGGATTTTGAGGCAGGCTTTTCATTTTCACAAGTTACTAAGAGAAACTTGGATTTTGAGGCAGGTTTTTCATTTTCACAAGTACCTAAGAGAAACTTGGATTTTGAGGCAGGCTTTTCATTTTCACAAGTTACTAAGAGAAACTTGGTTTGGAAGCAGGCTTTTCATTTTCACAAGTTACTAAGAGAAACTTGGCTTTTGAGGCAGGCTTTTCATTTTCACAAGTTACTAAGAGAAACTTGATTTGGAAGCAGGCTTTTCATTTTCACAAGTTACTAAGAGAAACTTGGCTTTTGAGGCAGGCTTTTCATTTTCACAAATTACTAAGAGAAACTTGGGTTTTGAGGCAGGCTTTTCATTTTCACAAGTTACTAAGAGAAACTTGGCTTTGGAGGCAGGCTTTTCATTTTCACAAGTACCTAAGAGGAACTTGGATTTGGAAGCAGACTTTTCATTTTCACAAGTTACTAAGAGAAACCTGGATTTTGAGGCACGCTTTTCATTTTCACAAGTTACTAAGAGAAACTTGGATTTTGAGGCAGGCTTTTCATTTTCACAAGTACCTAAGACAAACTTGGATTTTGAGGCAGGCTTTTCATTTTCACAAGTTACTAAGAGAAACTTGGATTTGGAAGCAGGCTTTTCATTTTCACAAGTTACTAAGAGAAACTTGGCTTTTGAGGCAGGCTTTTCATGTTCACAAGTACCTAAGAGAAACTTGGATTTGGAAGCAGGCTTTTCATTTTCACAAGTTACTAAGAGACACTTGGCTTTTGAGGCAGGCTTTTCATTTCCACAAGTACCTAAGAGGAACTTGGATTTGGAAGCAGGCTTTTCATTTTCACAAGTACCTAAGAGAAACCTGGATTTTGAGGCAGGCTTTTCATTTTCACAAGTTACTAAGAGAAACTTGGATTTTGAGGCAGGTTTTTCATTTTCACAAGTACCTAAGAGAAACTTGGATTTTGAGGCAGGCTTTTCATTTTCACAAGTTACTAAGAGAAACTTGGATTGGAAGCAGGCTTTTCATTTTCACAAGTTACTAAGAGAAACTTGGCTTTTGAGGCAGGCTTTTCATTTTCACAAGTTACTAAGAGAAACTTGATTTGGAAGCAGGCTTTTCATTTTCACAAGTTACTAAGAGAAACTTGGCTTTTGAGGCAGGCTTTTCATTTTCACAAGTACCTAAGAGAAACTTGGATTTGGAAGCAGGCTTTTCATCTTCACAAGTTATTAAGAGAAAATTGGCTTTGGAGGCAGGCTTTTCATTTACACAAGTACCTAAGAGGAACTTGGATTTGGAAGCAGACTTTTCATTTTCACAAGTTACTAAGAGAAACCTGGAATTTGAGGCACGCTTTTCATTTTCACAAGTTACTAAGAGAAACTTGGATTTTGAGGCAGGCTTTTCATTTTCACAAGTACCTAAGAGAAACTTGGATTTTAAAGCAGGCTTTTCTTTTTCACAAGTTACTAAGAGAAACTTGGATTTGGAAGCAGGCTTTTCATTTTCACAAGTTACTAAGAGAAACTTGGCTTTTGAGGCAGGCTTTTCATTTTCACAAGTACCTAAGAAAAACTTGGATTTGGAAGCAGGCTTTTCATCTTCACAAGTTACTAAGAGAAACTTGGCTTTGGAGGCAGGCTTTTCATTTTCACAAGTACCTAAGAGGAACTTGGATTTGGAAGCAGGCTTTTCATTTTCACAAGTTACTAAGAGAAACCTGGATTTTGAGGCACGCTTTTCATTTTCACAAGTTACTAAGAGAAACTTGGATTTTGAGGCAGGCTTTTCATTTTCACAAGTACCTAAGAGAAACTTGGATTTTGAGGCAGGCTTTTCATTTTCACAAGTTACTAAGAGAAACTTGGATTTGGAAGCAGGCTTTTCATTTTCACAAGTTACTAAGAGAAACTTGGCTTTTGAGGAAGGTTTTTCAATTTTACAAGTACCTAAGAGGAACTTGGATTTGGAAGCAGGCTATTTATTTTCACAAGTACCTAAGAAAAACTTGAAGTTGGAAGTTGGCTTTTCATTTTCACAAGTTACTAAGAGAAACTTGAATTTGGATGCAGGCTTTTCATTTTCACAAGTTACTAAGAGAAACTTGGCTTTTGAGGCAGGCTTTTCATGTTCACAAGTACCTAAGAGAAACTTGGATTTGGAAGCAGGCTTTTCATTTTCACAAGTTACTAAGAGAAACTTGGCTTTTGAGGCAGGCTTTTCCTTTCCACAAGTACCTAAGAGGAACTTGGATTTGGAAGCAGGCTTTTCATTTTCACAAGTACCTAAGAGAAACCTGGATTTTGAGGCAGGCTTTTCATTTTCACAGGTTACTAAGAGAAACTTGGATTTTGAGGCAGGTTTTTCATTTTCACAAGTACCTAAGAGAAACTTGGATTTTGAAGCAGGCTTTTCATTTTCACAAGTTACTAAGAGAAACTTGGTTTGGAAGCAAGCTTTTCATTTTCACAAGTTACTAAGAGAAACTTGGCTTTTGAGGCAGGCTTTTCATTTTCACAAATTACTAAGAGAAACTTGGGTTTTGAGGCAGGCTTTTCATTTTCACAAGTTACTAAGAGAAACTTGGATTTGGAAGCAGGCTTTTCATTTTCACAAGTTACTAAGAGAAACTTGGGTTTTGAGGCAGGCTTTTCATTTTCACAAGTACCTAAGAGAAACTTGGATTTGGAAGCAGGCTTTTCATCTTCACAAGTTACTAAGAGAAGCTTGGCTTTGGAGGCAGGCTTTTCATTTTCACAAGTACCTAAGAGGAACTTGGATTTGGAAGCAGGCTTTTCATTTTCACAAGTTACTAAGAGAAACCTGGATATTGAGGCACGCTTTTCATTTTCACAAGTTACTAAGAGAAACTTGGATTTTGAGGCAGGCTTTTCATTTTCACAAGTACCTAAGAGAAACTTGGATTTTGAGGCAGGCTTTTCATTTTCACAAGTTACTAAGAGAAACTTGGATTTGGAAGCAGGTTTTTCATTTTCACAAGTTACGAAGAGAAACTTGGCTTTTGAGGCAGGCTTTTCATTTTCACAAGTACCTAAGAGAAACTTGGATTTGGAAGCAGGCTTTTCATCTTCACAAGTTACTAAGAGAAACTTGGCTTTGGAGGCAGGCTTTTCATTTTCACAAGTACCTAAGAGGAACTTGGATTTGGAAGCAGGCTTTTCATTTTCACAAGTTACTAAGAGAAACCTGGATTTTGAGGCACGCTTTTCATTTTCACAAGTTACTAAGAGAAACTTGGATTTTGAGGCAGGCTTTTCATTTTCACAAGTACCTAAGAGAAACTTGGATTTTGAGGCAGGCTTTTCATTTTCACAAGTTACTAAGAGAAACTTGGATTTGGAAGCAGGCTTTTCATTTTCACAAGTTACTAAGAGAAACTAGGCTTTTGAGGAAGGTTTTTCAATTTTACAAGTACCTAAGAGGAACTTGGATTTGGAAGCAGGCTATTTATTTTCACAAGTACCTAAGAAAAACTTGAAGTTGGAAGTTGGCTTTTCATTTTCACAAGTTACTAAGAGAAACTTGAATTTGGATGCAGGCTTTTCATTTTCACAAGTTACTAAGAGAAACTTGGCTTTTGAGGCAGGCTTTTCATGTTCACAAGTACCTAAGAGAAACTTGGATTTGGAAGCAGGCTTTTCATTTTCACAAGTTACTAAGAGAAACTTGGCTTTTGAGGCAGGCTTTTCCTTTCCACAAGTACCTAAGAGGAACTTGGATTTGGAAGCAGGCTTTTCATTTTCACAAGTACCTAAGAGAAACCTGGATTTTGAGGCAGGCTTTTCATTTTCACAGGTTACTAAGAGAAACTTGGATTTTGAGGCAGGTTTTTCATTTTCACAAGTACCTAAGAGAAACTTGGATTTTGAAGCAGGCTTTTCATTTTCACAAGTTACTAAGAGAAACTTGGTTTGGAAGCAAGCTTTTCATTTTCACAAGTTACTAAGAGAAACTTGGCTTTTGAGGCAGGCTTTTCATTTTCACAAATTACTAAGAGAAACTTGGGTTTTGAGGCAGGCTTTTCATTTTCACAAGTTACTAAGAGAAACTTGGATTTGGAAGCAGGCTTTTCATTTTCACAAGTTACTAAGAGAAACTTGGCTTTTGAGGCAGGCTTTTCATTTTCACAAGTACCTAAGAGAAACTTGGATTTGGAAGCAGGCTTTTCATCTTCACAAGTTACTAAGAGAAGCTTGGCTTTGGAGGCAGGCTTTTCATTTTCACAAGTACCTAAGAGGAACTTGGATTTGGAAGCAGGCTTTTCATTTTCACAAGTTACTAAGAGAAACCTGGATATTGAGGCACGCTTTTCATTTTCACAAGTTACTAAGAGAAACTTGGATTTTGAGGCAGGCTTTTCATTTTCACAAGTACCTAAGAGAAACTTGGATTTTGAGGCAGGCTTTTCATTTTCACAAGTTACTAAGAGAAACTTGGATTTGGAAGCAGGTTTTTCATTTTCACAAGTTACGAAGAGAAACTTGGCTTTTGAGGCAGGCTTTTCATTTTCACAAGTACCTAAGAGAAACTTGGATTTGGAAGCAGGCTTTTCATCTTCACAAGTTACTAAGAGAAACTTGGCTTTGGAGGCAGGCTTTTCATTTTCACAAGTACCTAAGAGGAACTTGGATTTGGAAGCAGGCTTTTCATTTTCACAAGTTACTAAGAGAAACCTGGATTTTGAGGCACGCTTTTCATTTTCACAAGTTACTAAGAGAAACTTGGATTTTGAGGCAGGCTTTTCATTTTCACAAGTACCTAAGAGAAACTTGGATTTTGAGGCAGGCTTTTCATTTTCACAAGTTACTAAGGGAAACTTGGATTTGGAAGCAGGCTTTTCATTTTCACAAGTTACTAAGAGAAACTTGGCTTTTGAGGAAGGTTTTTCATTTTTACAAGTACCTAAGAGGAACTTGGATTTGGAAGCAGGCTATTTATTTTCACAAGTACCTAAGAAAAACTTGAATTTGGAAGTTGGCTTTTCATTTTCACAAGTTACTAAGAGAAACTTGAATTTTGATGCAGGCTTTTCATTTTCACAAGTTACTAAGAGAAACTTGGCTTTTGAGGCAGGCTTTTCATGTTCCAAGTACCTAAGAGAAACTTGGATTTGGAAGCAGGCTTTTCATTTCCACAAGTACCTAAGAGGAACTTGGATTTGGAAGCAGGCTTTTCATTTTCACAAGTACCTAAGAGAAACCTGGATTTTGAGGCAGGCTTTTCATTTTCACAAGTTACTAAGAGAAACTTGGATTTTGAGGCAGGTTTTTCATTTTCACAAGTACCTAAGAGAAACTTGGATTTTGAGGCAGGCTTTTCATTTTCACAAGTTACTAAGAGAAACTTGGTTTGGAAGCAAGCTTTTCATTTTCACAAGTTACTAAGAGAAACTTGGCTTTTGAGGCAGGCTTTTCATTTTCACAAATTACTAAGAGAAACTTGGGTTTTGAGGCAGGCTTTTCATTTTCACAAGTTACTAAGAGAAACTTGGATTTGGAAGCAGGCTTTTCATTTTCACAAGTTACTAAGAGAAACTTGGCTTTTGAGGCAGGCTTTTCATTTTCACAAGTTACTAAGAGAAACTTGGATTTTGAGGCAGGTTTTTCATTTTCACAAGTACCTAAGAGAAACTTGGATTTTGAGGCAGGCTTTTCATTTTCACAAGTTACTAAGAGAAACTTGGTTTGGAAGCAAGCTTTTCATTTTCACAAGTTACTAAGAGAAACTTGGCTTTTGAGGCAGGCTTTTCATTTTCACAAATTACTAAGAGAAACTTGGGTTTTGAGGCAGGCTTTTCATTTTCACAAGTTACTAAGAGAAACTTGGATTTGGAAGCAGGCTATTTATTTTCACAAGTACCTAAGAAAAACTTGAAGTTGGAAGTTGGCTTTTCATTTTCACAAGTTACTAAGAGAAACTTGAATTTGGATGCAGGCTTTTCATTTTCACAAGTTACTAAGAGAAACTTGGCTTTTGAGGCAGGCTTTTCATGTTCACAAGTACCTAAGAGAAACTTGGATTTGGAAGCAGGCTTTTCATTTTCACAAGTTACTAAGAGAAACTTGGCTTTTGAGGCAGGCTTTTCCTTTCCACAAGTACCTAAGAGGAACTTGGATTTGGAAGCAGGCTTTTCCTTTTTGACAAGTACCTAAGAGAAACCTGGATTTTGAGGCAGGCTTTTCATTTTCACAGGTTACTAAGAGAAACTTGGATTTTGAGGCAGGTTTTTCATTTTCACAAGTACCTAAGAGAAACTTGGATTTTGAAGCAGGCTTTTCATTTTCACAAGTTACTAAGAGAAACTTGGTTTGGAAGCAAGCTTTTCATTTTCACAAGTTACTAAGAGAAACTTGGCTTTTGAGGCAGGCTTTTCATTTTCACAAATTACTAAGAGAAACTTGGGTTTTGAGGCAGGCTTTTCATTTTCACAAGTTACTAAGAGAAACTTGGATTTGGAAGCAGGCTTTTCATTTTCACAAGTTACTAAGAGAAACTTGGCTTTTGAGGCAGGCTTTTCATTTTCACAAGTACCTAAGAGAAACTTGGATTTGGAAGCAGGCTTTTCATCTTCACAAGTTACTAAGAGAAACTTGGCTTTGGAGGCAGGCTTTTCATTTTCACAAGTACCTAAGAGGAACTTGGATTTGGAAGCAGGCTTTTCATTTTCACAAGTTACTAAGAGAAACCTGGATATTGAGGCACGCTTTTCATTTTCACAAGTTACTAAGAGAAACTTGGATTTTGAGGCAGGCTTTTCATTTTCACAAGTACCTAAGAGAAACTTGGATTTTGAGGCAGGCTTTTCATTTTCACAAGTTACTAAGAGAAACTTGGATTTGGAAGCAGGTTTTTCATTTTCACAAGTTACGAAGAGAAACTTGGCTTTTGAGGCAGGCTTTTCATTTTCACAAGTACCTAAGAGAAACTTGGATTTGGAAGCAGGCTTTTCATCTTCACAAGTTACTAAGAGAAACTTGGCTTTGGAGGCAGGCTTTTCATTTTCACAAGTACCTAAGAGGAACTTGGATTTGGAAGCAGGCTTTTCATTTTCACAAGTTACTAAGAGAAACCTGGATTTTGAGGCACGCTTTTCATTTTCACAAGTTACTAAGAGAAACTTGGATTTTGAGGCAGGCTTTTCATTTTCACAAGTACCTAAGAGAAACTTGGATTTTGAGGCAGGCTTTTCATTTTCACAAGTTACTAAGAGAAACTTGCATTTGGAAGCAGGCTTTTCATTTTCACAAGTTACTAAGAGAAACTTGGCTTTTGAGGAAGGTTTTTCATTTTTACAAGTACCTAAGAGGAACTTGGATTTGGAAGCAGGCTATTTATTTTCACAAGTACCTAAGAAAAACTTGAATTTGGAAGTTGGCTTTTCATTTTCACAAGTTACTAAGAGAAACTTGAATTTTGATGCAGGCTTTTCATTTTCACAAGTTACTAAGAGAAACTTGGCTTTTGAGGCAGGCTTTTCATGTTCACAAGTACCTAAGAGAAACTTGGATTTGGAAGCAGGCTTTTCATTTCCACAAGTACCTAAGAGGAACTTGGATTTGGAAGCAGGCTTTTCATTTTCACAAGTACCTAAGAGAAACCTGGATTTTGAGGCAGGCTTTTCATTTTCACAAGTTACTAAGAGAAACTTGGATTTTGAGGCAGGTTTTTCATTTTCACAAGTACCTAAGAGAAACTTGGATTTTGAGGCAGGCTTTTCATTTTCACAAGTTACTAAGAGAAACTTGGTTTGGAAGCAAGCTTTTCATTTTCACAAGTTACTAAGAGAAACTTGGCTTTTGAGGCAGGCTTTTCATTTTCACAAATTACTAAGAGAAACTTGGGTTTTGAGGCAGGCTTTTCATTTTCACAAGTTACTAAGAGAAACTTGGATTTGGAAGCAGGCTTTTCATTTTCACAAGTTACTAAGAGAAACTTGGCTTTTGAGGCAGGCTTTTCATTTTCACAAGTACCTAAGAGAAACTTGGATTTGGAAGCAGGCTTTTCATCTTCACAAGTTACTAAGTGAAACTTGGCTTTGGAGGCAGGCTTTTCATTTTCACAAGTACCTAAGAGGAACTTGGATTTGGAAGCAGACTTTTCATTTTCACAAGTTACTAAGAGAAACCTGGATATTGAGGCACGCTTTTCATTTTCACAAGTTACTAAGAGAAACTTGGATTTTGAGGCAGGCTTTTCATTTTCACAAGTACCTAAGAGAAACTTGGATTTTGAGGCAGGCTTTTCATTTTCACAAGTTACTAAGAGAAACTTGGATTTGGAAGCAGGCTTTTCATTTTCACAAGTTATGAAGAGAAACTTGGTTTTGAGGCAGGCTTTCCATTTTCACAAGTACCTAAGAGAAACTTGGATTTGGAAGCAGGCTTTTCATCTTCACAAGTTACTAAGAGAAACTTGGCTTTGGAGGCAGGCTTTTCATTTTCACAAGTACCTAAGAGGAACTTGGATTTGGAAGCAGGCTTTTCATTTTCACAAGTTACTAAGAGAAACCTGGATTTTGAGGCACGCTTTTCATTTTCACAAGTTACTAAGAGAAACTTGGATTTTGAGGCAGGTTTTTCATTTTCACAAGTACCTAAGAGAAACTTGGATTTTGAGGCAGGCTTTTCATTTTCACAAGTTACTAAGAGAAACTTGGTTTGGAAGCAAGCTTTTCATTTTCACAAGTTACTAAGAGAAACTTGGCTTTTGAGGCAGGCTTTTCATTTTCACAAATTACTAAGAGAAACTTGGGTTTTGAGGCAGGCTTTTCATTTTCACAAGTTACTAAGAGAAACTTGGATTTGGAAGCAGGCTTTTCATTTTCACAAGTTACTAAGAGAAACTTGGCTTTTGAGGCAGGCTTTTCATTTTCACAAGTTACTAAGAGAAACTTGGATTTTGAGGCAGGTTTTTCATTTTCACAAGTACCTAAGAGAAACTTGGATTTTGAGGCAGGCTTTTCATTTTCACAAGTTACTAAGAGAAACTTGGTTTGGAAGCAAGCTTTTCATTTTCACAAGTTACTAAGAGAAACTTGGCTTTTGAGGCAGGCTTTTCATTTTCACAAATTACTAAGAGAAACTTGGGTTTTGAGGCAGGCTTTTCATTTTCACAAGTTACTAAGAGAAACTTGGATTTGGAAGCAGGCTATTTATTTTCACAAGTACCTAAGAAAAACTTGAAGTTGGAAGTTGGCTTTTCATTTTCACAAGTTACTAAGAGAAACTTGAATTTGGATGCAGGCTTTTCATTTTCACAAGTTACTAAGAGAAACTTGGCTTTTGAGGCAGGCTTTTCATGTTCACAAGTACCTAAGAGAAACTTGGATTTGGAAGCAGGCTTTTCATTTTCACAAGTTACTAAGAGAAACTTGGCTTTTGAGGCAGGCTTTTCCTTTCCACAAGTACCTAAGAGGAACTTGGATTTGGAAGCAGGCTTTTCCTTTTTGACAAGTACCTAAGAGAAACCTGGATTTTGAGGCAGGCTTTTCATTTTCACAGGTTACTAAGAGAAACTTGGATTTTGAGGCAGGTTTTTCATTTTCACAAGTACCTAAGAGAAACTTGGATTTTGAAGCAGGCTTTTCATTTTCACAAGTTACTAAGAGAAACTTGGTTTGGAAGCAAGCTTTTCATTTTCACAAGTTACTAAGAGAAACTTGGCTTTTGAGGCAGGCTTTTCATTTTCACAAATTACTAAGAGAAACTTGGGTTTTGAGGCAGGCTTTTCATTTTCACAAGTTACTAAGAGAAACTTGGATTTGGAAGCAGGCTTTTCATTTTCACAAGTTACTAAGAGAAACTTGGCTTTTGAGGCAGGCTTTTCATTTTCACAAGTACCTAAGAGAAACTTGGATTTGGAAGCAGGCTTTTCATCTTCACAAGTTACTAAGAGAAACTTGGCTTTGGAGGCAGGCTTTTCATTTTCACAAGTACCTAAGAGGAACTTGGATTTGGAAGCAGGCTTTTCATTTTCACAAGTTACTAAGAGAAACCTGGATATTGAGGCACGCTTTTCATTTTCACAAGTTACTAAGAGAAACTTGGATTTTGAGGCAGGCTTTTCATTTTCACAAGTACCTAAGAGAAACTTGGATTTTGAGGCAGGCTTTTCATTTTCACAAGTTACTATGAGAAACTTGGATTTGGAAGCAGGTTTTTCATTTTCACAAGTTACGAAGAGAAACTTGGCTTTTGAGGCAGGCTTTTCATTTTCACAAGTACCTAAGAGAAACTTGGATTTGGAAGCAGGCTTTTCATCTTCACAAGTTACTAAGAGAAACTTGGCTTTGGAGGCAGGCTTTTCATTTTCACAAGTACCTAAGAGGAACTTGGATTTGGAAGCAGGCTTTTCATTTTCACAAGTTACTAAGAGAAACCTGGATTTTGAGGCACGCTTTTCATTTTCACAAGTTACTAAGAGAAACTTGGATTTTGAGGCAGGCTTTTCATTTTCACAAGTACCTAAGAGAAACTTGGATTTTGAGGCAGGCTTTTCATTTTCACAAGTTACTAAGAGAAACTTGGATTTGGAAGCAGGCTTTTCATTTTCACAAGTTACTAAGAGAAACTTGGCTTTTGAGGAAGGTTTTTCATTTTTACAAGTACCTAAGAGGAACTTGGATTTGGAAGCAGGCTATTTATTTTCACAAGTACCTAAGAAAAACTTGAATTTGGAAGTTGGCTTTTCATTTTCACAAGTTACTAAGAGAAACTTGAATTTTGATGCAGGCTTTTCATTTTCACAAGTTACTAAGAGAAACTTGGCTTTTGAGGCAGGCTTTTCATGTTCACAAGTACCTAAGAGAAACTTGGATTTGGAAGCAGGCTTTTCATTTCCACAAGTACCTAAGAGGAACTTGGATTTGGAAGCAGGCTTTTCATTTTCACAAGTACCTAAGAGAAACCTGGATTTTGAGGCAGGCTTTTCATTTTCACAAGTTACTAAGAGAAACTTGGATTTTGAGGCAGGTTTTTCATTTTCACAAGTACCTAAGAGAAACTTGGATTTTGAGGCAGGCTTTTCATTTTCACAAGTTACTAAGAGAAACTTGGTTTGGAAGCAAGCTTTTCATTTTCACAAGTTACTAAGAGAAACTTGGCTTTTGAGGCAGGCTTTTCATTTTCACAAATTACTAAGAGAAACTTGGGTTTTGAGGCAGGCTTTTCATTTTCACAAGTTACTAAGAGAAACTTGGATTTGGAAGCAGGCTTTTCATTTTCACAAGTTACTAAGAGAAACTTGGCTTTTGAGGCAGGCTTTTCATTTTCACAAGTACCTAAGAGAAACTTGGATTTGGAAGCAGGCTTTTCATCTTCACAAGTTACTAAGTGAAACTTGGCTTTGGAGGCAGGCTTTTCATTTTCACAAGTACCTAAGAGGAACTTGGATTTGGAAGCAGACTTTTCATTTTCACAAGTTACTAAGAGAAACCTGGATATTGAGGCACGCTTTTCATTTTCACAAGTTACTAAGAGAAACTTGGATTTTGAGGCAGGCTTTTCATTTTCACAAGTACCTAAGAGAAACTTGGATTTTGAGGCAGGCTTTTCATTTTCACAAGTTACTAAGAGAAACTTGGATTTGGAAGCAGGCTTTTCATTTTCACAAGTTATGAAGAGAAACTTGGCTTTTGAGGCAGGCTTTCCATTTTCACAAGTACCTAAGAGAAACTTGGATTTGGAAGCAGGCTTTTCATCTTCACAAGTTACTAAGAGAAACTTGGCTTTGGAGGCAGGCTTTTCATTTTCACAAGTACCTAAGAGGAACTTGGATTTGGAAGCAGGCTTTTCATTTTCACAAGTTACTAAGAGAAACCTGGATTTTGAGGCACGCTTTTCATTTTCACAAGTTACTAAGAGAAACTTGGATTTTGAGGCAGGCTTTTCATTTTCACAAGTACCTAAGAGAAACTTGGATTTTGAGGCAGGCTTTTCATTTTCACAAGTTACTAAGAGAAACTTGGATTTGGAAGCAGGCTTTTCATTTTCACAAGTTACTAAGAGAAACTTGGCTTTTGAGGACGGTTTTTCATTTTTACAAGTACCTAAGAGGAACTTGGATTTGGAAGCAGGCTTTTCATTTTCACAAGTTACTAAGAGAAAATTGGTTTTGAGGCAGGCTTTTCATTTCCACAAGTACCTAAGAGGAACTTGGATTTGGAAGCAGGATTTTCATTTTCACAAGTACCTAAGAGAAACCTGGATTTTGAGGCAGGCTTTTCATTTTCACAAGTTACTAAGAGAAACTTGGATTTTGAGGCAGGTTTTTCATTTTCACAAGTACCTAAGAGAAACTTGGATTTTGAGGCAGGCTTTTCATTTTCACAAGTTACTAAGAGAAACTTGGTTTGGAAGCAAGCTTTTCATTTTCACAAGTTACTAAGAGAAACTTGGCTTTTGAGGCAGGCTTTTCACTTTCACAAGAACCTAAGAGAAACTTGGATTTGGAAGCAGGCTTTTCATTTTCACAAGTTACTAAGAGAAACTTGGCTTTTGAGGCAGGCTTTTCATTTTCACAAATTACTAAGAGAAACTTGGGTTTTGAGGCAGGCTTTTCATTTTCACAAGTTACTAAGAGAAACTTGGATTTGGAAGCAGGCTTTTCATTTTCACAAGTTACTAAGAGAAACTTGGCTTTTGAGGCAGGCTTTTCATTTTCACAAGTACCTAAGAGAAACTTGTATTTGGAAGCAGGCTTTTCATTTTCACAAGTTACTAAGAGAAACTTGGATTTTGAGGCAGGCTTTTCATTTTCACAAGTTACTAAGAGAAACTTGGATTTGGAAGCAGGCTTTTCATTTTCACAAGTTACTAAGAGAAACTTGGCTTTTGAGGAACGTTTTTCATTTTTACAAGTACCTAAGAGGAACTTGGATTTGGAAGCAGGCTTATTATTTTCACAAGTACCTAAGAGAAAGTTGAATTTGGAAGTTGGCTTTTCATTTTCACAAGTTACTAAGAGAAACTTGAATTTAGATGCAGGCTTTTAATTTTCACATGTTACTAAGAGAAACTTGGATTTTGAGGCAGGCTTTTCATTTTCACAAGTACCTAAGAGAAACTTAGATTTGGAAGCAGGCTTTTCATTTTGTTCGACCTCCGGATGCAAGAGAAATAAATCTGTGCACTGTAAGAATGGCAGCTGTATCCTGGCTGCATGAGTAATTACCCAAATAACTAGATCTTAATTTTTTAAAATATTTATTTCTTTTATAACACTATAACACTACTTATCCCTATGTAGGGTGTCAGAGTGCTTTACATCATACACGCACATTATACAGAGAAATCGCAAATTAGGAAATGTTGAAGCAAGGGTGATGTTCAGCCTAAGGACCCCCCCCCCCTACTTTACCCCGAAAAAATGTGGTGCAAATGTAAAGCGCACAAATGCCCCAGGGGCTCGTGTGCTTTTGTAAGCAGTTTTTTTTAAAAAATTGGAGTTTTTTTTTATTGCAAATGGTTACCAATGACTTTGAGTCAATTATATTAGCATCTCCTAAATGCCCAATTCGCATTTATTTATTTATTTATTTTATTTATTTAATTTATATAGCGCAAATCAGCTACCCACCAAAGGGTTTCCCGGCGCTTGATAATTCAGAAGTGCGTTCTAGTGCCAAGCAATATTAGATGTTGAATAGCCAGGTTTTTAAGGCCTTTCTAAATTTCACGTGGCTCATCTCCGTACGTAATGCATATGGCATCGCATTCCAGAGAGATGGACCCAGGAAAACAAAAGATTTCCCACCCATCCGTGACAGTTTAATTTTAGGGATCACGAAGTTATTGGCTGTTGCTGACCTAAGGGTCCTAGATGGTTGGTAAGGACGGACAAGTTTCTGCAAGTATTTTGGGGCAGTGCCAGTTGAGATTTTATGCATGAAGCACAAGGATTTAAACTTAATCCTATTTTCGACTTTCAGCCAATATAGGTCACGAATGTATTTAGAAGTAGAGCAAGACATAGGAATTTTGAATAAGAGTCTTGCCGCCGCATTTTGCACCATTTGCATCCTTCTGATCGTAGTTTTCTTTGCCCCTAAATATAGCACATTGCTATACTCAAGCCTTGAAGTTACCAAAGCATTAATAACTGTTTTTTTTGTACAATCAGGTAGCATCCAACAGATTTTTTTAAGCCATTTTAAGACTGCAAAACAGGTGGCTGAAGTCTTAACGGCTTGCTGGTGCATATTCAAAGATTCATCAATGATGACACCTAAATTTCGAGCCTGTAGAACTGGCATCGGAAGAGGGCCATTTCAGATGGCCAGTGCTGGGGTCCCCATAGTTCTTTATTTCTTCCTAGAACGATTAGCTCTGTTTTCTCGCCGTTTAATTTTAGAAAATTAGCTTGCATCCATCCCGCGATCTTACCCAGTCCTAGTTTTAACGTGGAAGGATGATTGCTTTCTGCTGAAGAGAGAGAGAAAAGAAGCTGAGAATCGTCAGCATAGGAAAACTTATTTAAACCTGCATCTTCTACTATTCTGGCAAGTGGACTCATATATAAGTTAAAAAGCAATGGGCTTAGAATTGAACCTTGCGGTACTCCATGCTTAAGAGTTAAAGTCTCTGAGCAGGCAGAATGGGAGAAGACTTGAAACGTACGATTGCTTAGCAGGGACTTAATCCAGTTTATAGCAGCGCCATGAATACCTATAGAGGAGAGTGTTCGTAAAAGTACCGCGTGTGACACCGTATCAAACGCGGCACTAAGGTCTAATAATACGAGTGCAACCGTTTCTCCTCTATCCATCATGGCGCGGATGTTCTCTGTCACTCCAAGCAACGTAGTCTCAGTTGAAAAGCCTACGCGGAAACTAGATTGTTGCGGGGGCAAGAGATCGTGTGTCCTTATAAACTCAGTGAGGGACTGATGAACATGTTTTTCTAAAATTTTTGAAAGAATAGGCAGAAGAGAAATTGGCCTAAAATTTGAGGGCATGTTTGGATCAGCTCCAACTTTCTTCAACAATGGATTCTGCTGGAACATGTTCTTCCTGAAGGGAAGCATTTAGAAGGTCTGTGATCGTAGTCATGGCGTTCCTATTTAATTGCTTTAGAATAGAACATGGTAGAGGGTCTTTTGGTGAGCCAGATTTGATCGTGTTTAGTAAGTCGATGACAGAATCAACACTCAGCAAAGGCCAGCTTTCTAGTGTAGCGTGCATGTTAACAGTGAAACGTGAATCTGATACATTAATATTATTGCATAAGTCCTCGGTTGGGCTACTAAGGATAGTCGTGTTCGACTGATTTTGTCCTTTTGTGTACGTTCAATACCCTGGTAAATTTTATCCACTTTATTTTAAAAAAAGGAAGCTAAGTGGTCACATTGCATTTTGTTTAAATCAGGAGGTGTTTGAACAGTATTTGACCCAGCGAGTTCTTTAACGATATTGAACAATGTTTTGGATTGGTTAAGAGCATCCGTAATCGTCATACAAACATATTCTGTTTTTGCTTTCCTGCACAGCACCTGGTAGTATGTCAGTTTAGTTTTATATTCTTGTTTAGCTTCAAGGATTTGGGAAATGCTTTGTAGATGTGCTTAGGAAATCGCAAACAGGAAATCCCTATTTGCGATTTTCTATTGGGGTGTCGCAAATGTGATTTCTACTGGGTAGAAATCGCATTTTACGATTCCCAAACAGCCTTTGTTGTGCCAAAAGGATATTTAGCATTTCTTCACGGGCCGAAATAGCGATTCGGCCCATATAGAAACGCTAAATAGCTTTGTACATCTGCCCCTATAAGTCTTAAAAGTGTTTAAATCAATGTGCAGGATGTGTTACATAAGACAAAGAAGTGTAGTAGTCACATATCGTCCTTACTAGTAGTCCTTATACGTTAAGAGGTTATGGCAGCAGAAACGCAAAGCCAGGATTTAAAAGTAAGACAGTGGTTGGGGTTTTCTGTAATATTAAGACTTTGTTGCTCCCCAATGACCCCTTTTTAGCAACCTTAGAATAACATATTGAGATTTCAACAAGCATTTACAATGCAATGGTCTCTGCATTATTAAAGGTAGAGCTATTGGCATTGCTCATGACATTTTTTTTTAAAAATCATAAATAAATGGCATTGTCATTTACATTGCCAATAGCTTAATCGTTAAATAAATGGCGTTGTCATTTACAATGCCAATAGCTTAATCAATCGCAAATGCATGACCTATTGCATTTACACCCACACAGAGCCACACACACAAAGCCACCCACACACACATACAGAGCCACCCACACAGAGCCACACACACACACACAGAGACACACACACAGAGATACACACAGAGAAACACACACACACACAAACACAGAGCCCCCCCCACACACACACACAGAGCCCCCCCCACACACACAGAGCCCCCCCCATCACCCATTAGGGTGATGATAGTGGAAGAAAAGGGACTATGCCACCTACTTGTGATGCAATCTATTTTCTTTTCCCTGTTGATGCTTGTCTCTACTAATGGTGCAGCCAGTGTTGTTGAACAGGGCAGTGAGGCAGCCATTTAACTGTGGTATTCGTGCATTTTACTTCCCCAACAGCAGTGAAAGAGGCCTTTTTCCTTGCGTACATTATTGCACATTACGTCCTTGCTACGCTACTGTCCCCCACGTGTGAAATTAACCGTGGAATCCCGCACATTCAGAAATGCCACGGACATTTTGGTATAGAAGCTCCACCCCGCAGAAACCCATCAATATATCAATAGGTGCTGGCGGGGCAGAAGGGAGGGGCAGAACCCATCCCTTTTCAATTAAAAAAACTCTGTACCGACTGTTTCCGGCCTCTCTTTGTGTTTTTGCTTACATTATCCTTTGAAAACAACAAAGCTTTCCCCGCAGTAAACACAGCTTCATTCCCTGTCAGAAGCAGGAGCGGGTGGGGGGAGTCGCCCACCTGCCCCCTGAGAACTTTACTTTCTACTTTTTCATGCCTTACATCAGTCGGTATTGGTTCAAGACCACCTCCTAGCTCAAAGGGTTGCTTGTTTTAAAACGTCCATATCTGCAGGTTCAATGCTGAGGACAGTTCTGTTGCAGCATCTCTTTGTCGCTTTCTTTGTCTATAGGTCGCCCGAGGTGTTTGGCCGTTTATTTGATTTAATGTGGAAGATGGTTGCACTTATACCCTTATTATGAGAGTACCCCTGGGGGGCGTCCACGTGAGGCAGAGGAGAGTCCTGGTGGCACTGCTAGGAGAGACGTGTGCAGGGGCGGATTGGCAAGGCGGGCATTCGGGCATGGGCCGAAGGGCCGGTGCCTCAGTGCCCTCTGTGGGTCGTTTTTTCCTCCCCTGCCCCAGCCCACAGAGAGTGGACTAGGAAAAGGGGAGAAAAAAAAACGGCCCACAGAGTGCACGGAGACAGACAGAGAAAATAAAAGCAGCCTCGCTATGCGGCCGGACAGCGATTGTCAGCTGTGGGCTCTCCTTCACCCCTACCCTGCCAAGCAATCAAGCTGAGGCTGGGCTGGGGAGGGGTGATTGCAAGAATCGGCCTCCCTGGGGGCCAGGTGTTTCTCAGGCCTTTGAGCCATTTTCACCTCGGCCCCCCTGGGGCCCATGCAGCCCAGAAACGGTGTTAGTCTTCACACCTCGCCCACAGCCCTTCCCATTCAGGGCATAGTGGGTGAGGAAGAATGAGTCTTGCTGTGGGGGCCAGGTGATGTTTGACATTTTTTTATTTTATTTATTTATTTATGCGATTTTATATAGCGCGGACCTTACCCGAAGGTGTCAGAGCGCTTCACACTAGGAACAGCAATAATACATGAGGAGAAAAATTACAAGTGGACAAATTACAAAAGCAAACGTTAAGTTACATGAATCAAAAGTGACAATAGTGAGCAACCAAAATACATGAGATAGCAATCGGTACATTACAGGAGGAAAAAGTGATATGTGTGCAGGTTACAAAAGCGTACAAAGTACGAGTAGAGGTATAATACTGCAATAAATGGCAGACACTCCAGCACAAGAACAAACGTTACGTAGGCAATGGTGGCACTTGTGCAAGTATCTAAAGCAAACAAAAGTGAAAGGTAGCATACAGTGTGATACCAGAGAAAAGTGACGTGTGCAAGTTACAAAAGGGTACCATACACAGGTACAAGGGTAATACTACAGTAAATGGTAAACACTCAAACTGCCAGAACACACTGGGAAGGCACTTCCCATGCTCCAGCTTCACCTCAGCCTCCCCCCTGGCTACCTTGGATGACCCAGAAAGCTGTGTTTTGTGCTCCCCTGCCAGGACATTTTCCCGAGGCCTGGAGGGCTGATTAATTTACTAATTGCAGGGGCCTTACCTCTGTTCATGTGCTCTTGAGCTGAAGGTCTGGGGAGGGCTAAGTAGGTTAGTAATAGCAGGGGCTATGCTGCTTTTCAGGTGCTCCTGTGCTGGAGGGCTGGAATAATTTTGTGACAGAAAGGGGCCTTGCTATTTTTTTTAGTTGCTCAGAATGTAGGCCATTGTCACCTTGGCCCTGTGTCCTGTGCAAGAACAGTATCCTCCCACTTTCATTCCTTGTCTGTGCAAATGGTGTTTCATGAAAGGACACGCCCCTTGAATGTGGGCCACGCCCCTTGAATGTGGACCACGCCCCTTAAATATGGGCCACGCCTCTTGAATGTGGGCCACTTTTTTCGTCAGTGCCCGGGCCGAATTGTGATCCCAATCCGACCCTGGACGTGTGGTACCTTCTTGAGCTGTCTTTTCAGACCCTGCCTGGGTATGCAGATTACTGAAGTACCAAAACATCCCGTGCCATCCATCCTGATCACGTGCGACCCACCCTCCCCTGTCTGTGTTTTTAAATGCAGATGGCGGCTTCGGCCTGAGTCCCCTTGAACTCTGGGGAGGCACTTGCCTTAAAGCTGGCTTTTACGCGAAGTAATTGGAGCAAATAGTCAGAGAAAAGAGCAGCAATTTAACAAAAATACAGTTATTCCCGCCTTTGGAAGGTGGAGATCTGCGGTTGGAAAGGAGAAGGGGAGGGGGTCTTTCATTAGAGGCGAAGGGGAAAATTTAAGGTGATTAATATTAAACTAGCTTGGACAAATGGAGATGGCACCAGTAAATATGAATCGTTGGCATATATGCCTGGTGCAGGAGTTAAGCATTCCAGTGCATTCATCCTGTGTTAACTACATTAGGAAATGAGGAATTAGCCTTCACGAAACTGTTCCCGTGAAATATGCTTCCAAACGTTCCCGACACCCCATTTTGCCAGCTGACTAGTCGCCATTGGTTTCTACTAGATGTAAGTACCTGTCTGCATAGAACATTGGGGACATCTAATAATTAACTTTGGCGAAAATTACAATTGATTCAAGTAATATTTTGGATTTGGCATTTGTGACTAACAGCGAAATTTCGAAATCTCATTTCACCAGTAGCATTCCCCTTGAAAACTCAGCTACACAAAGATTCGCGTTTCCCATAACACAGACACGTGAAACTGTGCAGTGAAAACTATCTAGCGAGGTGAAACTGTAAGCAAGACCAACTCGGTTTCATACAGTGGCGCACATAAGCGCACAAGCCGTATAGGGAATTTTGAACCCGTTCAACGAAGGAGGTGGAAGGCGACATACAGAGCAGCTGTCTCAATCTGCCCTGCGTCTACGACCCGGGAATGTCATATTTACAGACCGTAGCGCATGCGTATCACGGACAAAGCACTGTTGTGTGTATGAGAGCAAAATACACGTTTTAAAATGATGAAATAATGGAGTGTGTTATACGTTCGCCGATCAACCTCGCCAAGTAAAATCTACTGATATTTACATCACACACAGAAATGTTATTCACAATAAGTGCAGCGAAATTGCTACAATTGGATTATGGGGTGCCAGCCTGTGGAATAATTGTGAGAGGGACAAAGTTGCTCTTGGTGCTAGAGAGGGAGGTCTAATGCTGGTTTCAAAGCGTCACGAAATCACGCAGGTGTCACCAATCTCGGTGCCTCAGTTGTAAGTCCGAGTCAGGAGGGCGTGTACAGCCCGAGGTTGTTGCAGTGTCCTGCACCCGACAACTTCCGGCTACGGAGGTCAGGTCGGTGCCACCCGGACAGGGTAACTCGCCCTTCGGATATGCATCACTGAGAGAATATGAAGGCACACTGTGGAGACGCTCCAATGGAGAGGCAGGCAGGGCAGCAACCGCGACCGCCTTGGGGTGTGACATGCGATCGCAGCAACGGGCCGTGCTGCGCGGAACCACCTCTCTCCATCAGCTACCATCTTCTCAGCACCGCTGGCCCCCGTCGTCGATCCACCCAGAAGGCTGTGGTGGTACCCCCAGCCGGCGAGTCTCTAAACCAATGCACCCGTGGCAGGGGGAGCGGGAGGAAATCACCGCAGCAAAGGCGCTGCCAACATCCAAGAGAGTAGCCCGGCTCCAAAGTCACATCAGCAGGAGTGTTCGGCCGCCATGCTGGGTCAGCGGCGCTCTCCGCCAGGATTGCGAACTCACGTCTAAGACATTGTCAGCGCTCCGCTAAGGCTATTTAAAATAGAAAAGCAAAATGGATGCATTACATGTGGCGGGGAGGCAGGGCTTAATTTGAAGACGAGAGGAGCGCTCCACACGACCACGTTTCTCCGAGGCGAGGCAGAAATGCCTCGGAGAAACACACTGTCATTTTCTGATTCGGGGGTGAGTTTTTAGCAGTTGAGTGACAGATGACGTCATGGTTTAAAAACTGCAAAAAAACACACCACCGAATCGCAAAAAGACGGGGTTTGAACAGAGTGATGCCCCTCTCCTCCAATGGCTGGCCTCCGTTTAGGAAGCCAGCCAATGGAGAAGAGGGGCGGGCTCAAGCCCTACTGTAGCCAAAACATAGAATCTCGGACTCTGCCCACTGCTTACGCAGTGCGACGCAGGCCGAGACCTAAAAAAGATAAGGTTCTAAACCCATGCCTTGCAGTTTGCATGTAGCTCCTTTATGCTGATCTGCAGCTCACTGTGCTATATGAGGATTGCAAATTATTAACTGCATGTAACGAAAAGATATCTGTATCAAAAATACTTACCCACTGAGCTAACTACATTTCATTAAAAAACCTGTCCTGTGCATTTTACACGCTTCTAGTCCTTGAACCCCAATGTATGAATTCCCAGATAAAAAAATGTTTCTCCAAATGTAGCACTCCATCATTATATAAAAGGTTATCGTCCGGAACAACAACCGATCCCAGGAGCTAAAAATGTGTGGGAAGCGAGTACCACAGTACATCAGAGCAAACTGATAAAGAGATATCTGATTCAAAACAAAGACTTATAGCCGTGAAACGGCAGCTCTCCAGCCGCAGAACACCAGGGAGTCGTCTCATCCACCACTTCCAGATGCATCAGTTCTCACCCTCGGCTGCAGAGTCAATAAGCAAAGTTTAACAGCTCCTCTCTTTGCTGGATATCATGTGGGAAAGTGTACCCCCGCTGCCCCGCTAGGCAATGAGTAACAGCGCCGGCCTGTTTACTCTCCCACCTCACGCAGCTCCACCTCTCTTAAGATTGTGTTAATTGCTGTGGAAAGACCAAACACGTGTATGCAGCCCCCGCATACCTGGCCCAGGCTTTGCCGCTGCCCGGTAACCCCAACAACGTGAGAACGAGGCAGATACTCTGTGCACGTGATCACCGAAGGTGCACCCCTGTGTTTTCTAAAGCCGGAAGGTTGGGGCGAAAGTTGTCAATACAACGCAATAGCAATTTCTTTCCATGATAAGATAGGCCGGTGTTGCCAGAGTAGCAACACAATTTAAATCAAACAATGTAGTCAATGCAGCTTCCATGCATTGGGTTAATCTCGTCCTGCTGGGCCTGGAATGCTTTTATCACAAAGAATAAAGAAACCATGTTTCATTCTCACATCCCTCAAGATTGTTTTTGGAGGGAGCAGTGTGACGCACTTAAAATTGTGCTCGATTGCTGCATCCGCACGATGTAGCGTACTACCCGAACGAAAATGTTCTTCGGCGCCCACAAAGCAGTTCGAAGCACTATACAAAACATTCATACATACCATCGTTGTAATACTTCACAAAGACATCTCAGTCAGTGGCGCGGTAAGGCTTCGTTTAGCCCCAGTGCAAGCCAGTAAAACGGAGCCCTTTGCTGTTGGTTGGGTAGTTAGCTAAATACAGAAATGATCCGGGTTCAGTTGGCGCCTCTGTGCCCCGGTGTCACTGCACCTGCTGCACCATTGATAGCTGCACCCTGAGATTAATGCTTTCTAAACAGACACAGCAAGTTCAATGCATCTGTTGATTATACTATAGCTTTCCTGATACCATGTGATGAAACGTGTAATGTCCCGTAGGAAGTGGAAAGTACGGGCCTCATTTATGAAAAGTGACGCATCGCTGCGTGAAAACAGCCATGCGTCACTTTTCACTGCGCACTCCTTGCGACACCAATGATGCGTCATATTTAATGTATGACGCATCATGTCGCAAGGACTTACAGATACGTCAGTATTTCTGACGCATCTGTAAACGCAAAAGTGACGCATTGCTGGAGTGTGTCACAAAAGTGACGCAACTCCAGCAATGCGTCCTTTCACATGGGGAAAGCCCCATGTGAAAGGGCTTGCGTCAGTCTTACGCCTGCTGTGAGGCAGGCACAAGATTTTGACGCAACAGCATCCTAAAAGTGACGTAGTGAAATCTCATAGATTTCACTGCGTCACTATTACGAGGCTTTTTGCGGGGGAACGCCCCCTCTGCATACATTATACCTGACGCAGGTATAATGTGGCGCAGGGGTTTAAAAAGTGACGCATCTACCTAGATGCGTCACTTTTTAAATATGGCGCAACGAGGCGCATTTTTTACACCGCTGGTGCGTCACAAAAAGTGACGCACCGGTGGCGCAAAACAGACGCAAGGCCTTCATAAATAAGGACCCGGCGGCGCAAAACTGACGCAAGGCCTCATAAATAAGGGCCTACGTATTTTATGTCAAAGGTGTTATTTTCCCCACCATTCGCAGGACTTACCTAGAAGACCTGGTTTTACTTTGGGCCTGCTCCTCGAAAGTCCGGATACTCACCTTGGCACGCGGGAAAGGCGGGAGAGCTACTGAACGTCTCGCGTTTCTGAGAAGAGCACGGGATGGGGAAGATGTTTGATTCATTTGTCTGTGGTGAAGTACGGTCTAGAATTACAAAAAACGGCGTGCACAATGCAGAGGGCCTTGAAGCAAACGTGCTTTCGCATTGTGAGTCAGTGAATGGATTATGCCATGATTCTTAGCAGTAATAAGCAAGTGGTGATTGTAGATATCTATAGCTTTACAATTTGTTTTAAAAAGTTAATTATCTAAACCCTCTCGAGGCCTTCACATCCTCACAAATTGCCATCTGTATTCTCCCACAGCTGTCATTTGGTGAAAGGACCAGTTGCTTGCGTCTGCTATGGGCAGATGTGCATACGAAGGACCTAAAGGCAAAACCGATGCACTTAAGAAAAGCCTCTCAGAATGCTGAAACAGAATTGCGGATGCATATTTCAGAAATATCGTACATACTTCATGCATACTTGCACCCCTTCCCAGGCCCGCGAGTTCACTCTCCCTTACCATGTCGTGGCCCCCATTCATTACACCCCCTCTCCCCACACATTTTGAAGGACACAAGGTTGACTTGTGGTGTATTAAGGCCGCAGTTCATTGCATAGTATTTAAAGCATGGATCAATATTTCACAACATTCATGGTTGGTCAGTCGCGACCCATGTTTTGTCAACTTTTGCATCTCTTGGCAATAAAGTCCCACTTTCTCTGTTTCTTTCTGTCTGACAGCACTACCCCTGGGCGTTGGTCAGCTCTGCAGGTATTCCAGTGTTGACGGATTCTAGATCTTTATTTGCTACCAACCTTGTGGGCGGCCGTTAGACCTAGCCCAGGCTGCATGTGCCGCTCTGCCTGGCCTGTACTTTTGCTGACCGCTGACCTGCTCCTCTGTGCCCCTGCCATGTGGCATCCCAGGGGCACTGGCTGGGCAGCCCTTCTATTCTGGCTGTCTTAGTGTGCTGTCACCTGCACACCTGTGCCCCTGCCATGATGCATTCCAAGGGCACTGTTTGAGCACCTCATCTATCAAATTTACTCTTTTCGTGAGTACCTTTCTATGCTGCCTCTACTCTGCCCTTTCCTTACATCTGCAACTACAGTAATTTGGTGTGGGTGGGTGGGAATCTATGGCGAGGTCAGTGTGTTCCAGAGTGAATTCATGGGGGGGAAACCCCTGTTCCCCCCTTTTTAACCTCTATCCCTGGCCACCCCTTGGTTGTCCATTTGGAAAGCTTTTCAAATTCAAAAGCCTCGCCTAATTCCAGCGCAGCATTTTTGCAGGCTTTTGCCTCGCAATCCTGTTCTCGCTCTTCAGCTGCGTGGGGTTCCCCCTGGGCCTCCATTGGTTAGCTGCGCCTCCCGGCCCACGCTACTAATCGTTAATCAAGACTAAACCATCTACCCTTGCAGAAGGTTGAGGAAATGAGCAAGGTTTTGAAAACAGAGGTGGAACTGTTTGCACACTGAGTCTTCAACAAAATCCAGTGTAAATTGTCACTGGACTCTTAAAGCAACATGTCACACCTCATTTTGCCCTTTTTACGGCAATCATTTTCATTTCATTAATCTTTATTTCGATCACAGATCATAAAAGATGCAGAACAATACATACAATTAAAAACTTATTAAACATAGTGTGATCCAAATTTATAAGAGATACGGTAGTTAAAATGTAGATAAGACATTTGTGGAAAAGCCGCTGGTCATGTCCATTTATACCAGACTTTTCATCATTCGGCTACGGGTGAACCACAGTGAAGTTAAAAATTTTGACAGTGCAAAAACGATAGGAGAGGAGAGATCAGATTTTAGGACTCTATAAGCGGTTTGGTGAGATCTAAATCCCAAGTTCCTGAGCATCGGAACAAGCCAATATTTCCTGCTCCGCTCGTAGCCCTTGCAGAAAAGGACCGCATGCATGTCGTCCTTTTTCGGGTGTGCACACATTGGGCAAATTGATGTAGTGGAGCAGGCTGACCAAGATGCTGTAAACGAAGCTAGAGGAAGGCATCCATAACGCCATTGTAAAAACAGTTTCCTGGTTAATGCAGGGGAAATCTCGTCTAGAGTTTTTTCAAGGGAATAGGTATCTTTTATTTTCAAGAATAAATTTGTCAGAGACCCCTCACGAGTGTCATTAGAGGCTCTGGTGAGCATCATGGCATAGTAGGTATTCGCGAGTGCCTTTTTTGGGATCTTAGTACAGGAATTAAGAGGATCTGTCCATAGTTCCGGGAATCCCATTTCCTCGAACCTTCCCTTGACGTAAGTCAACCAAGGAATCCTCTTTGTGTTCCGTAGTTCCAGGAATTCTTGTAGTTCTTCTCTATAGCTTGCGAGATCTGGGCTAGACCACAAACGCCTCCAGAATTTTAGGGGTTTTAGACCTAGCTCCTCTGTAATGGGTCTGATTCCCAAATCTAACCTGAGTGGTAGTAGTGGGGTGCTCTGGGGGAGGGCAGCTACCTGTCTCAAAAACTTATTCTCCGTGGTCTGTAACTTGGGGTACTGGGTGTAACCCCACAACTCTCCCCCGTAAGTGACCCCTGCCCTAGCTTGTGTTTTATATATATGAATAACTGGGGTGAGTGGTCGATAGCTAGATTTATTTGCCAGACGCAAAGTGCCACCCGCCAACTGTGCCAGTTTGATGGTCACTTTGGCCTGGTGGGTTGACCAAGTTAAGTGTTCGTTTACAGTGATCCCCAGGTATTCGATATTATGCACCCGTTCTAATTGAACCATGCCTAGCTTGGGAGGGGTTCTATTTCGGGAGTTGGGATTTAAAATCATGAATTTTGTTTTTTGAGGATTGACTTCCAGTCCCCGGTCAGAGCAGAAGTCAAGGAAGCCGTCCAAAATGCGTTGAATCCCCATGGGGGATTTAGACAGCAACAGGGTGTCGTCTGCAAACATAATTGCAGGCACCCTGTTGCCAGTCAACTTGGGGGCGTCCGAGTTGGCAATCCTGTTAAGGTGGGCAATTACCCCGTTCACAAAGATGCAAAACAGGGTGGGTGCAAGTACACAACCCTGTCTTACACCTCTGCGAACGGGGAACCGCTCAGTTAGTTTTCCACCTTTGCCACACCTAACGCGGGCATAATTATTAGTATGAAGTCTTATCAGAATTGCCAAGATATCGGCGGGGACATTGAGTTCTTTCATGACATTCCACAACCTAGCTCTAGGCACCAAATCGAAGGCGGCACGTAGGTCTACAAAGATGGTATAGAGACTGCCGCCTTCGATTATCGCTGTTCTCCAATAGAGCAGTTGTAACCTAAATATTTGGTCTGTGGTGGATACACCCTCCCGGAATCCTGCCTGGTATGGGGACAGGATATCCATTTCTTGGATCCACGCTTGCAAACGATTTAAGATCAGTCTGCCAAAAAGTTTTTGAGATATATCTATCAGACTGATAGGTCGATAGTTGGACGGGAGCAGGGGGGATCCCTTTTTATAGATTGGGACTACCTCTGCTCCCGTCCAAGTATCGGGCACAATCATTCCCTCCTGGATGGCATTAAATATTAGTGTGAGGTACGGTGCCCAGATCCCTGGTTCCTGTTTGAACAGGTCCCCCGGAACCCCGTCCAATCCCGGGGCTTTTCCAGCAGCTAGACCTTTAATGGCCTCCCTTACCTCTTTTTCAGTAAACACAGCCCCCGAAGGGGTAGGTGCGGGCAGAAGACTCTCGGTGCAAGAATCCTGACCTCCCTCAGCATATAGTGCTTCAAAGTGGGCCTGCCACACCGAGGCGGCTATGTTGGGTTCTATTGCCGATGATAACTCACCCGTACCATTCGCTACTACACGCCAAAATTTGCGTAAATCTCTGGTTGATAATGCTTTCACGAGATTCTCCCAATAGTCGTAGTCCCATTCCGCCCTAGCATTCACTAGGAGGGACTTGTACTTATTTCTTCTCTCGCGGATTACTTCCCTGCTAAGGCGTCCCTTTATAGCAGATAGCAAATGAGCCTTAGCCTTCCTACATGTAGCATTATACCAAGAGGTCTTTGGCTTATAGCCCTTCCTTTTCATGGAAGTTGTAAACAGGTCTTGTTCGAGGGAATCTGTGATGTTTTTATGAATTATTGCTAGCTCCCTTCTGGTGTCTTCGTCTGGGTTTTTAATGCCCAGATCAAAGGCACTCTCTAGTAAGGGAATTAACCTTTCATAGAGGCGGGGTAATTTGTCTGTACTGCTAGCCAGCTTCTCCCACTTCACTTTCCTACGGTTAGTTTCAAGTAGGAGACCCGACTTATCAATCCCAGATCCCTGTGATGTGTCCTTACTCCCGGGAAGGGAGTAAGTCAGTTCCAGGGAGTTATGATCACTATCGTTTCTTGGGCACACTTTAAAGTCAACTATTGCTGGCCACATGGAGGTTTTGACCATGATGTAGTCGAGTCTAGATTCACTACCAGGTTTGTTGTAGGTCGGGTTACTAGGTATATCTGAGCTACAACGGCCATTACATGCCCTAAGACCGAAATTAAGAGTAAGGGCGTTTATTTGTAGGGCTAGGGGAGTCCAGGCCCTTGGCGGTGACGCCGCCGTCTCAGGTATAAGCCAGCAGGAATCTTCATCTAGGGAAGGGCCGTCGCGTAATCCGGGCAGGGGTTCAAAGTGGGAATTAAAATCGCCCCCAACCAGACAGGCGAGGTCGCACGGAATGCCCTCTAGGAATCTAGCTAACTCATCTATGGTAGGCGACTCTTTATGCATTTGGGTCGGCCTAGAGTAGATATTAATGACTAATAGCTTTGTTGAGTCCGGCCATTCTAGTAGGACAGCCAACAGATCGTCGGAAGCGGTCTCTATATCAGAGGCTTGGCAACCTAGATCCGTTGCTACCCCTATCATTAATCCCCCAGATGGTCTCCCCTTTCCCCCCCACTTGGCTATTTTGGAGAAGGAAGCAAAGCCAGTTATGTCTATTGTTTCTCGCGCCCAGGTTTCTTGCAGGAGTATTAAATTCTTAGATCTAATGTAGGAGCCCCATTCTAAACAGTCTAATTTACTAGGTAGCCCTGCTACATTCCACGAAATTACTGTTATGTGTGGTGTTTGGGCGCGCGGCGGACTCGCAGCAATATCAATGGGCTCTTGGTGGGCCCTATGAGTTGAGGATGGATGTGTGATGTCCAATGGACTAGTGGCAGTGAGTAAGGAAAGGTTCGTCATGGCTGGCGTCTGGGTCGATTCACCTAAACTTGTTGTTGATGTATCCGCCAGTGTATGTGAGTTTATATCGAATATGGAAACTGCAGGTGTGTTAGTGGTAGTTGGGTAGGTTGCAGAAGCAACGTTCCCCTCTCCAACCATCTGTCAATCTACCATATCTAAATTGCTATATCGATTCTGTGTTGGTAGATAGGCAGGGTAGTGCATTCTATATGGTCCGGGTATTCCCCTCCTATGGCCACCTCCCCCCCTCCTCCTCCTAGTGACGGTTTCCCACCCCGCCTCATCCCCGTAACCAGAGATATACTCAGTTGGTCTCCCCCTATATGGAGGATAAATGTTAATGTCTCTGTGACAAGTTTCCCAACCCTCCAATAACTCTTGGTGGTGCCCCCACCTGTGATCCTCAGAGTCATAAAGATTGGAGGGGTAGAAAAATGAGAGGGGAAGTGTTTGGATGGTGTTACCGAAGTCCTCATCAGTAGCACAGGAGCAAATGTATGCAGCAGTGTTGGGGTCTCTAAAAGAGACCAAAATGCAATCTCCTCTGATGGACTTCCTAGTATGCCCCACCCATGCTACTCTCTTTGTTGTAGATATGTCACTCGCAGTACCTCTCGGTAGTGGTCTATTAACCGAGAGCCAATTTATTACTTTATTCTTGAGTGAGGTGTATGATTCAAATGTGGGGGGGTCAAGTTCTGGTACCCCAGCCAGAACTACGGTGTAGGGGGCGGCTTCTGGTGGGAGGTTTACAAACTGTAGTTTTCGTTTGGAGTAAGGCTTCTCTCCCTCAAGTGGGGGATTGTCCTTGGTTTTAGTCAGTGGAGTTGGATTTAGTTTTGATGAAGAGGCCGGTTTGGGAGTAGTAGTATTTGGTTGCTGTGAGGGTGTCGGGACTGTAAGTGTAACAGTAGGTTTTGGTGCATTGTTTTTTACAGGTTGTGTGGATCTAAGTTTTGAGTCTGATGGTTTGGAGTTTGATACAGCCTGCAGGTTGTTGTTTTTAGCAGAATTTGGGCCTGTACCCTCCTTTAATGTCTTAGTTATATTGCTGTCAGTTTTCCTAGCATCAGCGAATTGCACCGTTGCCTTTTCGATGCTCACTAATCTTGCTTCGATCTTAATCAGTCTCGCCTCTAGTGGGCTTAGTAGAGACCTGAGCAGTGAACCTATGTCCTCCAGAGTGATGTCATCCGAGGAGGTGTCTAATGGGAGATTGTCAGTAGATTGTGAGGGTGGGGTTAATTTGGGTGGTCTGGGAGTGGATGGCGTTCCTGATCTGACCCCCATTGGGGCAAGGGCATTTAATTTCCTCCCCTTACCTCTAGTTTGTTTAGATTTGGGGGTTTTGGACCTAGGTTCTTCTTGGTTTTGTGGCCCTTGCTTTTTCTTAGGAATCGCCCCCTCTCTGGCTCCCTTATTGTTACCGCTATTGGATTCTACGATTGGAGCTACCTCAGTATTCTGTGGTGGTATAGGTTGGGTGTTTTGAGTATTGGGTAACACCATTAGGCTCATGTCCTCTAGATCGCTTGGAACATCAATAGTGATTTCTGGGCTGTTTGTTAGGGTGTCCGTAGGGTGAAATGATGTCTGATCGGAACTATGTATGATAGGCCTACCCGAACTATTTTCAGGCGTTCTAGCTAGTGCCATCGGTCCCATAGAAGATCTCCTTACCCAATCGATTTCTTGTGAAATTCTTCGCTCCAGGACTTGGATCTCCTCAATCAGGAGTGAGCCAGCCTTGGCAAAGTAAGTGTCGATTGGGCCTTTGACCGCTCCAGCTGCAGCAAGGGACGATGTTTTACTTCTTGTTTCCCGTGTGCACATTGCTCAAAATGTCAGTGGTCTTGGTGGGGCAGGCAAAGAGAGGGGGCCCGGACCGGACTCTCCCGTACTCGAACGGCCTCAAACGGCCCGCTCTTTGCCCGGTCTTCGCCCCGTGCTCCGCCCCGCGCGCGTCCCGCGTCGCGGTTGAGCTAGGGTGGATTAAGTGCACCAAGGCAGGGGGCGTGGCCGCCGGGGGAAGAGGCACCAGCTGTGTCAGCTAAGGCTGCTGGTCCTCGCAGTCCTCCGGTCGGCTCCACGCGCAATCCAACGCTCTATGCCTACACCTGGGAGCGGGTTAGATCTTCACCGATTGTGAAGCCGCTCACACCAAGCAGACACGGCGCGTATGCAAATGAGCGGCACCCGCGGATCAGGTGTCGCGAAAGGTAGCGCTGGTCGTGGGTCCAAGAATGCAGCAAGGTCTGTCTCTCTCCACAAAGGGCAGCAAACCCCAGAGGCACCCACTCGAAGTTTAGGCTCAGGCGGTCTTATTCCGTGAGGCAGGGGGCGTGGCCGCCGGGGGAAGAGGCACCAGCTGTGTCAGCTAAGGCTGCTGGTCCTCGCAGTCCTCCGGTCGGCTCCGCGCGCAATCCAACGCTCTATGCCTACACCTGGGAGCGGGTTAGATCTTCACCGATTGTGAAGCTGCTCACACCAAGCAGACACGGCGCGTATGCAAATGAGCGGCACCCGCGGAGCGGGTGTCGCGAAAGGTAGCGCTGGTCGTGGGTCCAAGAATGCAGCAAGGTCTGTCTCTCTCCACAAAGGGCAGCAAACCCCAGAGGCACCCACTCGAAGTTTAGGCTCAGGCGGTCTTATTCCGTGAGGCAGGGGGCGTGGCCGCCGGGGGAAGAGGCACCAGCTGTGTCAGCTAAGGCTGCTGGTCCTCGCAGTCCTCCGGTCGGCTCCACGCGCAATCCAACGCTCTATGCCTACACCTGGGAGCGGGTTAGATCTTCACCGATTGTGAAGCCGCTCACACCAAGCAGACACGGCGCGTATGCAAATGAGCGGCACCCGCGGAGCGGGTGTCGTGAAAGGTAGCGCTGGTCGTGGGTCCAAGAATGCAGCAAGGTCTGTCTCTCTCCACAAAGGGCAGCAAACCCCAGAGGCACCCACTCGAAGTTTAGGCTCAGGCGGTCTTATTCCGTGAGGCAGGGGGCGTGGCCGCCGGGGGAAGAGGCACCAGCTGTGTCAGCTAAGGCTGCTGGTCCTCGCAGTCCTCCGGTCGGCTCCACGCGCAATCCAACGCTCTATGCCTACACCTGGGAGCGGGTTAGATCTTCACCGATTGTGAAGCCGCTCACACCAAGCAGACACGGCGCGTATGCAAATGAGCGGCACCCGCGGAGCGGGTGTCGTGAAAGGTAGCGCTGGTCGTGGGTCCAAGAATGCAGCAAGGTCTGTCTCTCTCCACAAAGGGCAGCAAACCCCAGAGGCACCCACTCGAAGTTTAGGCTCAGGCGGTCTTATTCCGTGAGGCAGGGGGCGTGGCCGCCGGGGGAAGAGGCACCAGCTGTGTCAGCTAAGGCTGCTGGTCCTCGCAGTCCTCCGGTCGGCTCCACGCGCAATCCAACGCTCTATGCCTACACCTGGGAGCGGGTTAGATCTTCACCGATTGTGAAGCCGCTCACACCAAGCAGACACGGCGCGTATGCAAATGAGTGGCACCCGCGGAGCGGGTGTCGCGAAAGGTAGCGCTGGTCGTGGGTCCAAGAATGCAGCAAGGTCTGTCTCTCTCCACAAAGGGCAGCAAACCCCAGAGGCATTTTTGCAGGCTTTTGCCTCGCAATCCTGTTCTCGCTCTTCAGCTGCGTGGGGTTCCCCCTGGGCCTCCATTGGTTAGCTGCGCCTCCCGGCCCACGCTACTAATCGTTAATCAAGACTAAACCATCTACCCTTGCAGAAGGTTGAGGAAATGAACAAGGTTTTGAAAACAGAGGTGGAACTGTTTGCACACTGAGTCTTCAACAAAATCCAGTGTAAATTGTCACTGGACTCTTAAAGCAACATGTCACACCTCATTTTGCCCTTTTTACGGCAATCCATTCCATGAAATTGAATGCCATCATCTGCGAACAAGGGCATAATTGCTGGAGGGACTCATACAGAATAGGGCCCCTTCATCCCGCTTCCTGTCCCCCAAGTTTGCTGACCTATTCGAAGCCCTCAAGTATCCTAGTCTTAAATATGAATCATGCATTAGCAGTTATGACCCACTTGCTTTGATTTTTTTTGCCCTGCAATGTTGTCTGTGGTCTGACCCATGTGTCTGAAATAGCAGGCTGCTCCACGTTTTTTTCTCATTGAGTATCAAGCGTCTCTGCCGTCGGAGTATAACGCTTATGTTGAACTGCTTTCTGGAGACTCACCACTTCTCTCTGTGTCATCAAGGGTGAGAGCCCATGGCTGTTCTCACTACATTCCACTATACTGAGGTTTGGCAGAACATTTCAAGATGCCAGACCCTTCCAGGACCTCCCAACAATTATCATTAATTAATGTATTTATTGTGAGTTTTATTTAACCTTAAGGTCCATAAAGGTAAATTACACTTTTAAGTAAGTTTACATTTTTGTAGTACGTTTACTACTTTTGGTATTCACAAACTCTGAGTGTAAACTTCTGGCAAAATTATAAGTTACATGTCTTCACCCCCAGAGTATTGTATTTTGCTTACTCGTGTATGTGTGGGTGAAGTCCCTCCCTGAACCCCTCCGCAACCATCCCTAAACCCCTTTTACTCCTCCCTCATCCCATCCCCTTTAGCAGTAAATCTGCCCATTTTCCACTCCTACCCACACCCCTGCATCCCTCCCACATTTACCTATAAAATCTATACTTACATGTACAGAGACTTTGTAGTCACGGCAGGAGAACACCGAAAACATAGGCAAAACATATATTTTGTAGTACATTTTGTAGTACTACAAACGTACTACAAAATTCAGTTAGAGAACAAGGCCTATTGTTTTCTCCTTATGTTACTTATGTGCATCAGAACAGACATATGCAGTTACATAAAGAGGCAAACAACAGAGGCGGAAAACTGAGTTGGCATTGTTTTTTTTTTTAAAAACCTTTATTTTCAGATTGCACAGTACACAGCGTCTGCCTACAACCCAATCGGGCCGGCCGCTATGACAAACAGTCTGGATACCAGACAACATGTTAAAACATCGAAGCCATAAGTCGCAACATATCGGTGCACTGGCATCAAAACACCATAAAGAGAGGATCAATCAGGTTTCATTTTTATGAATTTTGATGAAAACAAACACAAACATCACAAACACTCACATGGTAAGAGCAATATCTGGGCGCGGGATGGAAGGAGGAGGGAATCAGTGTCCAATCAATTCAGTGACTACTATCGAGGGGCGGGGGATGGTGGAAAGGATCACAAAGAAGTTTTACTAGTCAGTCTTCAGGAACGTTAATTACGGGGATGAAGGGACATCAGCGGTGTATTCGAGTGGAGGGGTGCAAATATCTCTGCGGTACTCATTCCACTGTGACCAAATCCTGCCCCACTTCCTGGGACGGCCCCGGGCCTCATAGACCGTCTTCTCCCGAAACATGCACCAGTCCATGTTTTCCTTCCAGGCTGTTATCCCAGGCGGTCTATGAGAACCCCAGAGTTGCGCTATGTCCCTCTTGGCAACCATGTTGCCAAGAGTTACCCAAAAGGTCTGAGCGACCGTGCAGTCTGTAGGCTCCCAGACATTAAGCAGGCAACGACGCGCCTCAGGCAAAAGAGAGACCCTGGTGACCCGCCCCATAATATCATGCACTCTGGACCAAAAAGCGGAGATCACCAGACATTCCCAAATGATGTGGAGAAAGGTACCACTTATGCCACAGCCACGCTTACACAACCCATCACTCGAGTATCCCATCCGAACCAGATGCGTACCAGTCATATAAACCCGATGGAGGATCTTCAGTTGCACAAAACGAAGGCGAGCTGGAATAGCCACCTCTTTAGGGGAGGCGATCGCTATCTGCCAATCCTCGTCGTCTAGTTCGAGACCGTCCGCAGTCCAGGAGGCCCGAAGCCGCACCAGAAGATCAGCTCTGGTATTAATAAGCTTTTTATAGATCAAGGAAATCGCACTGTCAGGCACGTGGCCATCCAGAATACGATCCTCGAGCGGAGACGACTGGGGGATCTCCGTCCCAGGAGGGAACACAGAGATCAAAGCGTGGCGCACCTGAAGATATCGAAAATACTCCCTATCGTCAAGCTGATATTCCACCTTAAGGACCTCAAAGGACTTTACTGTGCCCTTGGACCGAAGATCCTACACCTTGCTAATACCGATCATATCCCATTTATCAAACCCTTTCGACCGCCTCAGGTTGCCCAATCTCTCAGAGTCATGCAATGGAGTCAGCCGTGTCATCTTATCACCCCAGCCCGTAGCCACAGTAGCATCTCTCCACGCACGTACTACACATTTCATAGGTCCAGTAAGACGTCGAAATGGCTCCTTCGAATACATAGCCCTTTTGAAGTTGCCACCTGGCAACAGTAATTTGTCCATTGCGAAGGCAGGGACGGGGCCCGGGGAATACTTCACATGGTTGACCGCACTCAACTGGGAGGCCCAGTAGTAGCGCTTGATGTCCGGAAGGGCTATGCCACCGTCATACCATGGCAACGTGAGTTTAGATAGGGAAATACGAGCCCGACCGTCCCAAATCAATCGCCTCTGGAGCCCCTCAACCTCTCGAAAGTAGCTAGAGGGAACCGGGTCAAAGACATTCTCCAGGGCGTATAGGAATCTAGGGAGGGACATCATTTTGAAAAGAGCTGCGCAACCCAGTGGGGACAAGGGCAAGCTGCGCCACCGCTGGACGTCTAGTTTAAGGCGCCGAAGAGGAACATATAGATTGCGGTCATACCGCACTGAGGGGTCCAGGGAAATGAAAATTCCCAAATACTTGAACCCAGTCTCCGCCACCTGGATCGGGAATCTACGGGGAAGTGGAGGCAGCACCCCAGCTATCACATATATACACGATTTCGTCCAGTTAATTACGAGCCCCGAGTTTTTCCCAAAGGAGGTGAGGACATCAAAGAGTACGTTAAGGGACTTCTGAGGGGAAGTAAAGTAGAGGAGAATATCGTCTGCGTAGAGTGAGACGCGATCCTCGAGATCCGGGGCCCACCGGATGGATACCTATAATCGAAGGCTCCCACCGAAGCCACGCAGCCAATGGTTCCAATGCCAAGGCAAAGAGGAGGGGGAGAGCGGGCAACCCTGTCGGGTGCCGCGCCCCAGCGGGAACTGAAGGACTGGGTTCTTTAAGACCCAGCGGTGCCAGGGCACAACACCTGAAACCTTCGTGGGTAACCTGCTCCGGCGTACAAGTCACAGAGACACGGGACACTTCCTTTCGACGTCAAAGATTCAAGGTTTATTTGCTGCAGGGAACACAGAAATCACAGGAAGTACATCGAGTGTAGTTCGGGGAGACTGCTTCAAATTGGTTCTGTGGATCGCTCCTTTTATACAGTTTTTACCCATTGGCTTACATTGAGCACAAAAGTTTACAACCCGGTTCCCACAATCATCCCCCAGAGGGGTCGCTTTGGTCACTTTGAAACACACAAGGTCCGGAATATAAGTGCGGAAACATTTGGCGGTTCCCAACTGTAAAAACCATCTTCCCACTATTAGCAAATTCCAATCAGCAGTAAAATAGATCTAAATAGGAACAAGGACAGGTGCAGAGGAAGACGGAGACAGTGGGGAGATCGGAAAGGGTGTAAAAGGGGAGGTATCGGGAAACACGAGATACAGGCATCAAAGGGACGTGCCTAATGAGATGCACGGCTGAGACAATAAGTCCGTGCGGCAAGATGAGCCTCGAGCGGCGCCATCTGCCTTACAGCAGCAACCCCCTCGTCATAAAGACACTTACAAAGAACATGTGTCTTCCGCAAATATCTTGGGAGTCCCAGGGTCGCGAAGCGGACAGCGTCCGTTCGCTGACTACTTGAGGGCAAGAGACAAAATGGATGCCGTATCTAAGATGGAACCCGTGGGTACAGATGCGAAACCCACATAACAAACGAACGGTTTAAGTTAGCACAGCGAAACTGCGCACACTTACTAAACTCGTCATTTGCGGTTCATAGATACCAGACTCGACCATATTCGTGCGAGTTAAAAACACCACTTACAATCGTCACGGAACCTCAGACGCTCCTTTTGCCCTCATGTAGGCAAGCACTAGTCGGAATCATATTCGATATTCATCAGACCATCGAGATGTTGCTGTAGCATAGCTCTGTCCAACCGAGTCCCCTTGGTAACAGATGGTTGTCTCATACACGTTGTAGCACAGAGGCCACATAAGGCAGGACCACACTGCACACAAAGGCAACACGTGAACAGGAACACTACCACAACTCCGATGATCATCAGAATTTTCCAACCCCAAGTCGACATCAGGCCCCAAAACCATCCAAGTAGCGTCCAATCCCCTACATCCACGTGTATGGATTCGGAGATCTTATGCAACCTCGAGATGGCTTGATAGACAGTAGGAGCATTATCTGGAATGAAAATGCAGCAGCTCGAATGGATCACCTTACATACCCCACCGCGATCTGCTAAGATGACATCTAAAACCATACGGTTCTGTAACGTCATAAGTCTCTCCGCCTGAAGTTCTGTGGTGATATTACCAAGGGCACTGGCAGTAATATTAGCTGTCGATTCTACCACTCGAGTCAACTGTCTCAGGTTCCTACTGTTAACCATAGGTCCCCAAAACGGGAGGAAACCCTTGAAAAAGTCTCCTGCCTCTTGACCGGCAGTATCCTCTTTACTAATTACGCCTCGCACAACTCTAGTCTTATGATAATCGGCATCTACAGTGAACGTCGGAGGCAACAGATTTGCAATAAAACATGAGCCCATGAAGTCAGCGGGCAACCATGTGTATGCACGATCATAACAGATAAAGTATGTACCCTTGGCAGCCAGAAACACAGGGGACGAGAACATTGGCAGAATGTAATTTTCAGTGCAAGCACTTGCTCCAAGTCGGGCTTGCGATCTTCGGCCACGACCCATAAGACAAAAATTACCCGTGTGGGGTACGACCCATATTGGAGGCGAGCTTTTAAGCTGCTTTTCACTAGTGAACACACTATATTCACCTCTACTTAGGACCTTATAGGCTTGTACCTCTTCTTCAGGGATAAGCGAAGGATCATAGATCTCACTATCTAAGTCCTCTATGGCTATCGATAAAGGCTTCTGATACGAGGTAGGGCCAGAGTAGGGGGAACGTGGTTCTCGAATGGGGTGGAAACCCAGTGCGCTTCGAAACATTGTTTGAAATGCTCGAGCTGACCCTTGGGAACTATACGGTAACACCAGATATGGAATTCCCTTATCCGTAGTATGTGGCATCAACCCACACACCCAACAATTAGTAGTGTTAACCACTAACTGATGCTGATGGAGGAGCTGAATAAAGGAATTGTTGCGGAATTCTACACGTCTAGCCTGCTCGTGTTCCGGTAACATGTGAAAGGAATGGGGAGAAACAGTCGAGGTAAGATTAGGGTAAGGAGTAGGAGTAGGTGTAGCAGGTAAGAAATAAGACATCGTGTAATACACCCCACTCGCCAATAGTGCAGAAGCAATCAAAAACATTACAAACAATTTGAAATATGAAACATTTAGTACGACTAAGTTGTTGCAGCTTGAATCTATAGACTTGAGCCCCCTCCAAATCATTCAGCTTCGAGAATGCCATTCCCTATGACCGTCCGCAACGTTTCTTGACGCACTTCGTTCTGTGCAGCAATAGTCAGTCCCCAGGAGTTCCTAGGAACTGACGGCCTTTAACCTAGCGTCAAGACCTACTGTCCAGAAGGAAGTACGCGCGCGGCCCTACGGCCTTCAATACACAATATGTATATACAAGCACAAGGTCTCTCAGCTGTGGAAGTAAAAAGATGCGAGGAAGGAAACTCAATATGTATATATATATATATATACACAAATCACAGTGATACGAATGTTCAAAACTGATCACGGGAAACGGGGATAATGCAGTTGTCAATTTTAGCAAAGCAAGGAAAATTTTATTTGTCCTTAGTGCAAGATCGCAAAGAATATCGGTGTTTCCCGGGACGTGTCTGCTCGTCGAACAAAGGATCCGTTGAAGAGACAGCGTCCTGCTGATCAGTTGATGGTCTTGAGTCTTTTGCTGACAATTTTTCAACAGTGGCTTTCTGCTGCGCTGAGGTTTCTCCAACAGGCTGTGCGTCGCTGAAAGGTACAAACGCCGGCAATGTCTCTGTTTCTGTTGACGCAATGCCTTTCCTTACCCACGGGTCTGCCGGCAAAGGGATAGGGACTCGCTTGGTGTGCGTAGCATGCACCCAATTTTTACGTCCCTCAAGACGAACGGCAGTCCTCGTGGCCAGGAGCACCTGGTAAGGTCCGGTAAATCTTGGGTCCAGATTATTCTTGCGTGAAAAGTTGCGAGTTACCACCCAGTCTCCGGGCTGGAGCTGGTGGCCTGGACCCTCCGTCTGCGTCGGCAATGCGTCGTAAACCTGTTGGTGAATTAACCTCAGTTTAGCAGTCAAGTCATGTAAATAGTCAATCAGCATTGGATACTCAAGATCAGAAAACATTCCTGGCCTAGGAACCCCCCACACATTCGCAGGACGGCCGAACACTATTTCATAGGGGCTAAGCCCTACTCGGGAGTGTACAGTCGTCCTAGTTGACAGTAATGCTAAGGGTAAAGCGTCAGGCCACGAAAGACCAGTCGTAGCCTGAATCTTTGCTAGCTTTAATTTAAGGGTGCCATTGTACCCCTCAACTAATCCAGCTGACTGGGGATGATTGGCGCTGTGGAATTTTTGATTAATTCCAAGGCCCTTACACACACTCTTCATTACACTTCCAACAAACTCACTTCCGTTATCTGACCACACGACTCTAGGCATTCCATACCGAGGAAAGTATTCCTTCAGTAGGATTTTCGCAGTAGACAAAGCAGTATTGTCTTTGAGGGGATAGGCCTCGATCCATCGGGAGAATGCGCAAACCACGACTAAAACGTATTTCAGGTTATTGCATCGCTCCATATGGATGAAGTCCAATTGAATCACCTCAAAGGGATACGAAGGAGGAGCAAAACTGCCAGGGGGAGTTGGGGTTCCTTTGCCAGGATTGTACATTATACACACCATACAATTCTTCACCAGACGTTCAGCACATTTCGTAATGCCATCATTCTTCCACACAGCAGCCAGCAACTTACAAATACCTTTCGCGCTAATATGTGCTAACCCATGTGCCATTGTCACAACGGCCAACACATACGCATCAGGCAACATCCATCTTTTCTGATCAGACAAATCAATCCAACAACCATTCACATCCAACTTTCCCGTACTTTCTTTCCACTTCGTCTTTTCAGTGTCGGTGGCCTCATTCTGAATTGCTTTCACGCTCTCAACAGTATCTTCACACATACTTGATTCTGTAGGCCACCTAACCGAACTCGTCACATACATTCGAGTGCTAAGGTTCCGGGCAGTCTCCTTAGCAATCTCATCTGCAAACGCATTACCACGACCAACATCATCCGTCACTTTACGATGCGCACTACACTTAACAATTGCAACTTGCTTAGGCAAAGTCAATGCATCCAAAAGGTCGTTCACAAGCTGGCCATGGTGTATCTTCGTACCGTGCGATGTCAAGAAACCACGCTCTCGCCACAATCGTCCAAAACTATGCGCTACACCAAAAGCGTATTGACTATCAGTGTACACATTCACACGTTTCCCTTTTGCTAACACACATGCTCTAGTAAGAGCAATTAATTCCGCAGCCTGGGCAGAATTCTGATTCAATCTTGCAGTTTCAACAACAGTATTCAACGTTACAACAGAATAAGCGGTAGTCACATCACCATTCGGCAACTTGAAACATGACCCATCCACATACAGAGTGCCATCCGGATCTTCCAATGGGGTGTTTTTAAGGTCCACTCGACCTTTCGTTTCTTCTTCAGTTCTCAAGTAGCAGTCATGTTCTGCTACTTCATCTGACTCTGCGCTAATTGGTAACAAGGTTGCCGGGTTTAGGACGTTACAACGTTTTATCTGAATATGGCTTGCCAAGAGCGTCAATTCGTATCCAGACAACCTCGCACTCGTCAAGTGCTGAGTTTTCGTTCGATTCAAAAGAGTATCGACTGCATGCGGAACCATCACCGTAAGCATATTATCCATGACCAATCCTGCTGATTGTCGGATGGAGACCGCAGCTGCCGCAGTTGCTCTTAAACAACTCGGCAATGCTCTAGCTACTGGGTCTAAGGTCGAGGAAAAATATGCACATGGACGTTGCTTACCACCAAAAGGTTGCGTTAAGACACTCAAAGCACAACCTTCCCTCTCGTGAACATATAACGTGAACGGCTTACCGTAGTCAGGGGTACCTAACACAGGAGCCGAACACAATGAATCACGCAGTTCAGAAAAACTTTTCTGACATTCATCCGTCCATGGTAAAGGAGTTGAAACATCCTTGCACGTAAGAGCCACCAATGGTTTCGCTAGCAATGAAAAATTAGGAATCCACTGCCTGCAGTACGACGTGATACCTAGAAAGGCACGCACATCTCTTTGGGTTTTTGGCACAGCCATTCGCGCAATCGCTGCAATTCTCTCTGGGGTCAATCTCCTTCCCTCCTTTGACAATAAGTGACCTAGATAGGTTACTTCTTGACAACAATATTGGAGTTTAGAAGGTGACACCTTGTGATTTAACTCACAGAGATGTTGCAGCAACGACACTGTCGCAATTCTGCAAATGTCCTGAGTATCAGCGGCCACCAATAAGTCGTCAACATATTGAATTAAAGCCGCACCAACCGGCAACCTAAACGCATCCAGTTGACCCTTCAAGGCCTGACTGTAAATCGATGGACTTTCACAGTAGCCCTGAGGAGCGCGTTTGAACCGGAAGCTACGTCCACCGAGAGAGAAACCGAAAAGGTCCCTGCTCTCCTCGGCAATCGGGATGCTGAAAAACGCATTTTTCAAATCAATCACCGAAAACCATGATGCAGTAGCTGGAATCAGAGTTAGTAGCGCCGTGATGTCAGGCACAACAGGAAATTGAGGAATCACAATTTTATTTACCTCCCGTAAATCGATAACAAAACGATAAACAGGCGGTTTTGCAGGATCTGTACGTTTTAGAATGGGCAGTACAGGGCTATTGCACACGTTTCCCCGAGTCTCTTCAATAACATCTTTCTCGATCAGATCATAAATGATCGCTAACAAAGCTCGTTCACCATCAAGGGAGATACGATACTGGGGAATACGTGGCAGCCGCACATTAGATTTCAACTGAACAACATAGGGGGAGATATCAAGCAGGCCCACGTCATTTGGACCTGTTGCCCACAAAGATGCAGGAAGAGAACTCAATTCCGGTGGAAGCTTATCGAGGGACAAATACATGGGAGAGACTACCCTCTCTCCTAACGTAAGCTTTACACCCGCAGGAGAACAGTACAAAGTTGCATACAAACGTTTAAGCAAATCCAGACCCAAAAGATTTTCACCACAACCAGTGGTCAAAATCAACGGAGCTTCTAGCTCACGTGACCCAATTTGAAGGGGCAAAGGGCGCGAAACTGGATTGCTAACGGGGGCGCCAGAGAATCCAACGGAAACATTTGTTAAGCCAGACAAAGGTGCGCCAGGGAGTTTCGAATGCATGATAGAACTTTTCGCTGCACCAGTGTCAACAGAAAAGGCTCAACGACGCCCGATGTAGCAACTGCGACGTAAGGCCCTCTCTGATCAACCGGAACTGATACCACTCCCTCTCCTTGTCTATGGCTGTCCTAGTAATTGCTGTCGTCAGTTCCCTGATCGACGTAATAATCGTCTACATTATACTGCGCAGATCGTCCTTGCGATGATCCACGTTGATCGAAACAGTTATTAGAAGTAGATGAGTTGTCTAAGCGATCGTTTTGAGCACCACGACCTCTGCCACGTGATGCGTGCTGTGAACCACCACGGCCTCCTTTAGACGAATTACCACTATTACGTTCATTTAAAGCAGGACAATTGAATTTAATGTGTCCTTCCTGTCTACAATAAGCACATTGATTGTACCCTAACGAGGATCTTTGGAAAGAGGAATCATTACGGGTTTGGGATCTGTTCGATTGTGGCTGTGATCTATTCTGTTGGGGCGCATTCTGATTAGAACGCGGCGGGTACGCTTGTTGCAACAATACTTTAGTTTTCAGTTCTTTCGTCTTTTTGTCAGCACGGTCATTCTCCTCTTTCTCCCTATTCTCATAATATTGTGCCGTAGCCAATATCTGAGCTGAGGTAGAAACGGCCCATGCACTCTCCGAATTCTTTAATTTATTGCTCAGATCGGGCAACAAGTTCGACACAAATTTATCCACAAACAACCGTTGTCCACCCTCAGTACTCATATCCTGTCCACTATGATCAATGAATGCTTCCTCAAACCTCGTAAAGAAGTCTGATACACTCTCATCTTTCTTCTGCTTACAGGCTGACAACTTGTCCCAATTGACTCTCATGGCTGGCATAAGCGTTTTCATTAATGTTATTATTCGTTGAGGAAGAGCAGCAATCAGCTGCTCAGGCTTAGCGCCACCAACTTGCAACCCATCCGCCGCTAGAATGGCAGCCCAATCACCACCTAATTCATTTGTGTGATCTTCTTGTCGAATCTTCGCCCATACCGGTTGCGGTACGACATTACCAAACAACATGTCGATATCAGCAAGATTCATTATCGTAGCATCTACGAGCTGTGATAATTCTTTGTAATACCCTGCAGGATTCTTGCGAGGGTCAGGCAAAGATTGCTTCACCTGTAACACTTCCGATCTTTTCCATGGGAGATGTATCCATACTCTCTGGAAGTGCGGCGGAACAATAGGAATAGCAGTAGCATCGCCTGGCATCCACACTGGTGGAACTTCCCGCATAGGGTATTGGCCAGACTCGTCTTGTTTTTCAATAACCTCAACAAACAGTGCATGAGGAATGGGAGCGGGACGAAGAGATAGCAACCGCTCAATAGCACGTCAGACATTAGTATCTACTATCAGTCCAGTTGCGAACTGAAGCCGAAGTTCAGACAGGGCGGTCAGCACCTCGTCAGGCGCATTGGCCGCTATCTGATCATGTAGGAACTTGCACATTTCGTCAAACACATATCTCTGAGTTGGTATGTTGAATTGACTAAACGTTTCGAGGACAACACAGGGTGGATTTCTAAGAGGGTTTACCATCCAACCCATCGCCATATTATATAGCGCAACGCGTTCTCTGTTTCCAGGAAGCTGACTACGTCTCTGAGGACCATCGGAACCAGCAGACCCATGAACAGGTCCGAGCGATTGGAAGAAGCTAGCCGCAAGGGGAGAATTGCGACTACGAGTAGAGGGAGAGGAATAAGACACAGGGCTAACAAGAGAAGGAGTAGAAACAGTAGCAACAGCAGGAGTTAACAAAACAGGAGCAGTAGCAGGAACAGTAGCGGGAACAGGAGTATGTGGAAGCGGAGGAGCAGTAGGAATAGAAACAGACAAAGGAGCAGGAACAGTCGGAAGAACGGGTGCAGGTTGAGGAACAGGCGGAGGAACAATAGGTGGAAGAACAGGTACGGCAGGGACCACAGGAGCTGCGGGACCCTGTACGTACGGAGGTGGCGACTTCATAAGATAAGACATTAAAGGATCCTCAACTGCCTCTTCCTTCTTATCCGACTCCGTAGGCAAAGCGGGATAACATTTATCTATGGACATACGCTGTAGTCTTTCAAACACTTCCTTATCCTTATCCTCCTTATCACGCTGGAACTGCTCAGCTTTCTTCACTATAGTAGCAACATTGTCTCGCTGACTACGTTTATTCTGTCTGATCTCTTTCTGTCGGGCTTCTTTGCGCCACAACCGAAAGGCATCAAACATGGCCGGCCTTGATTTACGTTCGAACAACTTCATTTCTAAATTGTCTAAGATCGACGCCTCGAAGCTACCGTGAGGTGGCCAACGAAGGTCGCCGTCTTTCTTTGTATATTTAACCCAATAATCATTAAAGGTAATCGGGCCTAGCCCATGTTTACTATACAAGTCATAAGTAGGAGTTCCAACCGGAGGTATCGGACACGAGTCCTCCAGTCGGGAATCCGCACCACAAGGTCTGAAACAACTGAACAAAGTACTGCGACCAGGCATCTTGCACACTAGTCGAGTTTCACAAACTTCAAGGGTTACGGGATTTACCAAGTCCCAGCAAAGAACAAAACCCTCGGTTTTTGGCGGCTGCAGTCGTCAAACAACACAACAAAGTACGCTAGCAAAGTGTCACCGACAAAAACACTCACACAGCGTGAACAACAAAAACACTCGCTAAAGTGTCAACAACCAAGAACTCTGGGAGCGACCCACAAATACTTAACTCAAAGATCGATGGCGTCACCAGGAAGGCCCGTCAATCGTCTCGCTATACCAAGGTCTACGCCAGGCGCCAAAACAGGTCTACAGTCAGGGCAGCAGTCCGTCGCAGCCGTCAGGAGGCGGGAATCTTCGCGGGAAAAGTCTTCGGGCCACTTATTTCGACAACAGGATCGATGAAGCGGAGTGCACCTTCCCTCGGAGATTTCACACGAAGTTCCTCACGATCGTCGGGCTTGGACCGGTACCACTGATGCAGCCCCACGTTGGGCGCCAACTGAAGGACTGGGTTCTTTAAGACCCAGCGGTGCCAGGGCACAACACCTGAAACCTTCGTGGGTAACCTGCTCCGGCGTACAAGTCACAGAGACACGGGACACTTCCTTTCGACGTCAAAGATTCAAGGTTTATTTGCTGCAGGGAACACAGAAATCACAGGAAGTACATCGAGTGTAGTTCGGGGAGACTGCTTCAAATTGGTTCTGTGGATCGCTCCTTTTATACAGTTTTTACCCATTGGCTTACATTGAGCACAAAAGTTTACAACCCGGTTCCCACAATCATCCCCCAGAGGGGTCGCTTTGGTCACTTTGAAACACACAAGGTCCGGAATATAAGTGCGGAAACATTTGGCGGTTCCCAACTGTAAAAACCATCTTCCCACTATTAGCAAATTCCAATCAGCAGTAAAATAGATCTAAATAGGAACAAGGACAGGTGCAGAGGAAGACGGAGACAGTGGGGAGATCGGAAAGGGTGTAAAAGGGGAGGTATCGGGAAACACGAGATACAGGCATCAAAGGGACGTGCCTAATGAGATGCACGGCTGAGACAATAAGTCCGTGCGGCAAGATGAGCCTCGAGCGGCGCCATCTGCCTTACAGCAGCAACCCCCTCGTCATAAAGACACTTACAAAGAACATGTGTCTTCCGCAAATATCTTGGGAGTCCCAGGGTCGCGAAGCGGACAGCGTCCGTTCGCTGACTACTTGAGGGCAAGAGACAAAATGGATGCCGTATCTAAGATGGAACCCGTGGGTACAGATGCGAAACCCACATAACAAACGAACGGTTTAAGTTAGCACAGCGAAACTGCGCACACTTACTAAACTCGTCATTTGCGGTTCATAGATACCAGACTCGACCATATTCGTGCGAGTTAAAAACACCACTTACAATCGTCACGGAACCTCAGAACGAGCCAGAGACTCTGCCATTAACAACTACCTGTGCCAACGGACGTTCATACAGGAGCTGCACCCACGCAATAAAGTTAGGACCAAAACCAAACTTCGAGAGGTCCGCCCACAAGTAAGGCCACTCAATTGTATCGAAGGCCATAGTAGCATCCAGCGAGGCCAAGATGGCGGGTTCAGTCAGCGTCCCAGCTCGCGCGAGAACACCGTGGAGTCTGCGAAGATTAAGCGCTGTATTCCGATGAGGAATGAAACCGGACTGATCCGGATGGATCAGGTCACAAATCACCATTAGCAATCGATTCGCTAGGACTTTAGCCAGGATTTTAGGCTCAGCGTTAAGCAACGAAATAAGGCGATAAGAAGTGCAATGATCACAAGGCTTACCCTCCTTGTGGATGACGACTATAGTGGCCAAACGCTGATCAAGGGGAAGGAGACCAGCCTCAAAGGCATCAATGAACATATTCCGCAGATGGGTCGCCATCTTATCAGGCCGTAGCTTATAGAGATCGATGGGTAAACCATTCGGCCCCATAGCCTTACCCGAACGCAAAGACCTTATAGCGATAGCAACCTCATCCACCGTTATGGGCGCATCCTTAGCAGATCTATCCTCTTCCGACACACAGGGCAGTGCAATATCGCGCAAAAGCAAGCGGGAGTTAAACTCGTCTCTATCACTCACCGATCGGTATACTGTTTGAAAATGGTCCACAAGGCATTCCACAATCTCACCCGGGTCAGACACACATTCCCCAGTCACACGGGTGATCACTGGCACCACACGACTCATTCTCTCAGGCTTGTCCAACCATGCCAGTAACTTACTAGCCTTATCTCCCACATCATAGAGCCTACCCAGTTGATTCCTGTGCATAGCCTTAGCAGCATCCGTCACCAGGGCCCTATAATCAGCCTGTTTCAGCGCTAAGGAGTGCAAGATTGCAGGGGTATCGTCGCTACCCAATTCACTTTCAAGCGAGGTAATTTCGGCCTCAAGGACTAACAAATTGTCCCTTCTGGCCTTCTTGTCAGCAGCAATGAAGGACAGTGCAGAGCCCCTTACTACAGCCTTGAAGGCCTCCCACAAGGAAATAGGGGAAGAGACGGACCCCTCATTCTCATTAAAATAACAGTCAATAGCCTTGAGAAGTTTGGAACGGAGCTTGGGGTTCCTAAAATGCCAAGGTTGGATGGGGGGAATCCTACTCCTACCAGAATATCCCACCGAAACCTCAAGCATCAAGGGAGAATGATCAGAGATGCCCCTGGGAAGATGACGAACTCCACGCACCAAGGGGGTATGAGCAGCTAACATCAGAAAGTAGTCAAGCACCAGAATGGAAAGTGGTGTTGCGTGGGGTGCTACATGCCCCAGATCATACATCCAGCCAGAGATAGCATAGCTACTCGGGAAGCCACTACTGAGTACCAGGATGAACCTGGGGCTTGAGTATCAGTCACCAGTGTAATACAGTTTTGTACTAATTGTTTGTAATGAATGGAAGTTGAAGGCAGGAATTGAGAGGTGTGGTGACAGGTAAAAGGGGTGTGTTTATATTATTGGGGTGATGAGGAAAAGAAATAAGAAATTGTATGATATGTAAGAAAAGTAGAGTGGATTAGGATGATTGGGATTTGTGGTGTTGGTTAATGGTTGAAGTAGAAGAGGTGAAAGTGGTTTAAATAGGAGAGTAATTAAGTGTAAGAGAGTGATTGTAAGGTATTATGGAAAGTGATTTGGGGAGAAGGGTGATTTAGTTTGATGTTGTAGAGTTGTTTGGTTGTATTAAATAGAGGTGAGGTGATAAATTAATGGTTAGGGAATTGTATTATGGGGATTTGATAAAAAAAAAAGAAGTGATATGAAAAATTAAAAAATAAGAGTTAAATTTTATTTGTGTGTTTATTTTGTTGGGTAATGGGTGTTTTATGTATATTTTTATTTTTATTTGAGGAAAGAATAAAAATTAATTATTAAAGGTATTATAAAAAATAAAGGATAAAGGGAAGTAGTTTTTGAATAAAATTTAGGATGGGAAGGGAGAAAAGGATGTTTTAGAGTATTTTTTAAAAGTGTGTTTTGTTGTATTGAGATAAAAGAAATAAAAAGAAGTTATTGTTGTTGTTTTTTATTTTAGATAAGGTTTGAGTAAATTGTAAGTTATGATTTTAATTTTGGATAGAAG